>NW_021144581.1:0-17223 GCF_004193775.1 Glycine soja | reverse complement strand
GAAAACGCAATTCATTTGTCTCCGAAAAAAAGGCGAGGATGGAGGATTGCACTAGAGGGTCCTCACTAGTCAATCATGAAGTATAGCTCCAACTCATTGGGTGGAGGACGCATGAACGAAAACGCCATTTCATGGGGCTCCGAAAAAAGGCGAGGATGGAGGGTGCACTAAAGGGTCCTCACAAGTCAATCATGAAGCATAGCTCCAAACTCATTGGGTGGAGGACGCATGAACGAAAACGCAATTCATGGGGCCTCCAAAAAAAAGGCGAGGATGGACGATTGCACTAGAGGGTCCTCACTAGTCAATGATGAAGCATAACTCCAATCTCTTTCGGTCGAGGATGCATGAACGAGAACGCAATTCATGGGGCTCTGAAAAAAAGGCGAGAATGGAGGATTGCACTAGAGGGTCCTCAGTAGTCAATCATGAAGCATAGCTCCAACTCATTGGGTGGAGAATGCATGAACAAGAACGCAATTCATGGGGCTCTGAAAAAAGGCGAGGATGGAGGATTGCACTAGAGGGTCCTCAGTAGTCAATCATGAAGCATAATTCCAAACTCTTTGGATGGAGGATGCAAGATCGAAAACGCAATTCATGGGGCTCCGAAAAAAAGGCGAGGATGGAGATTGCACTAGAGGGTCCTCACTAGTCAATCATGAAGCATAGCTCCAAACTATTTGGTGGAGGATGCATGAACGAAAAAGAAATTCATGGGGCTCCGAAATTAATGGCGAGGATGGAGGGTTGCACTAGAAGGTCCTTACTAGTCAATCATGAAGCATAGCTCCAAACTCTTTGGGTGGAGGATGCATGAACGAAAACGCAATTCATGGGGCTCCGAAAAAAGGCGAGGATGGAGGATTGCACTAGAGGGTCCTCACTAGTCAATCATGAAGCATGGCTCCAAACTCTTTGGGTGGAGAATGCATGAACGAGAACGCAATTCATGGGGCTCTGAAAAAAGGCGAGAATGGAGGATTGAACTAGAGGGTCCTCACTAGTCAATCATGAAGCATAATTCCAAACTCTTTGGATGGAGGATGCATGAACGAAAAAGAAATTCATGGGACTCCGAAAAAAATAGGAGAGAATGGAGGATGCACTAGAGGGTCCTCACAAGTCAATCATGAATCATAGCTCCAAACTCTTTGGGTGGAGGACCCATGAAAGAAAACGCAATTCATGGGGCTCTGAAAAAAAGGCGAGGATGGAGGATTCCACTAGAGGGTCCTCAGTAGTCAATCATGAAGTATGGCTCCAAACTCTTTGGGTGGAGAATGGATGAATGAGAACGCAATTCATAGGGCTCCGAAATTAAAGGCGATGATGGAGGGTTGCACTAGAAAGTCCTTACTAGTCAATCATGAAGCATAATTCCATACTCTTTGGATGGAGGATCATGAACGAAAACGCAATTCATGGGGCTCCGAAAAAAAGGCGAGGATGGAGGATTGCACTAGAGGGTCCTCACTAGTCAATCATGAAGCATAGCTCCAAACTCATTGGGTGGAGAATGCATGAACGAGAACGCAATTCATGGGGCTCTGAAAAAAAGGCGAGAATGGAGGATTGCACTAGAGGGTCCTCACTAGTCAATCATGAAGCATAATTCCAAACTCTTTGGGTGGAGGATGCGTGAACGAAAAAGAACTTCAAGGGGCTCCGCAAAAAAAAGGAGAGAATGGAGGATTGCACTAGAGGGTCCTCACTAGTCAATCATGAATCATAGCTCCAAACTCTTTGGGTGGAGGACGCATGAACGAAAACGCAATTCATGGGGCTTCGAAAAAAAGGCGAGGATGGAGGATTGCACTAGAGGGTCCTCACTAGTCAATCATGAAGCATGGCTCCAAACTCTTTGGGTGGAGAATGCATGAACGAGAACCCAATTCATGGGGCTCTGAAAAAAAGGCGAGAATGGAGGATTGCACTAGAGGGTCCTCACTAGTCAATCAAGAAGCATAATTCCATACTCTTTGGATGGAGGATGCATGAACGAAACAGAAATTCATGGGGCTCCGAAATTAAAGGGGAGGATGGAGGGTTGCACTAAAGGGGTCCTCACTAGTCAATCATGAAGCATAGCTCCAAACTCATTGGGTGGAGGACGCATGAGCGAAAACGCAATTCATGGGGCTCTGAAAAAAAGGCGAGGATGGAGGATTGCACTAGAAGGTCCTCACTAGTCAATGATGAAGCATAACTCCAATCTCTTTGGGTCGAGGATTCATGAACGAAAAAGAATTTCATGGGGCTCCGAAATTAAAGGCGAGGATGGAGGGTTGTACTAGAGGGTCCTTATTAGTCAATCATGAAGCATAGCTCCAAACACTTTGGATGGAGGATGCATGAACGAAAATGCAATTCATGGGGCTCCGAAAAAAATTCGAGGATGGACGATTGCACTAGAAGGTCCTCACTAGTCAATGATGAAGCATAGCTCCAATCTCTTTGGGTCGAGGATGCATGAACGAAAAAGAAATTCATGGGGCTCCGAAATTAAAGGTGAGGATGGAGGGTTGCACTAAAGGGGTCCTCACTAGTCAATCATGAAGCATAGCTCCAAACTCATTGGGTGGAGGACGCATGAACGAAAACGCAATTCATGGGGCTCTGAAAAAAAGGCGAGGATGGAGGATTGCACTAGAGGGTCCTCAGTAGTCAATCATGAAGCATAATTCCAAACTCTTTGGATGGACGATGCAAGATCGAAAACGCAATTCATGGGGCTCCGAAAAAAAGGCGAGGATGGAGGATTGCACTAGAGGGTCCTCACTAGTCAATGATGAAGCATAGCTCCAAACTCTTTGGGTGGAGGATGCATGAACGAAAAAGAAATTCACGGGGCTCCGAAAAAAAAGGCGAGGATGGAGGGTTGCACTAGAGGGTCCTTACTAGTGTATCATGAAGCATAGCCCCAAACACTTTGGGTGGAGGATGCATGAACGAAAACGCAATTCATGGGGCTCCGAAAAAAAGGCGTGGGTGGAGGATTGCACTAGAGGGTCCTCACTAGTCAATCATGAAGCATAGCTCCAAACTCTTAGGGTGGAGGATGCGTGAACGAAAACGCAATTCATGGGGCTCCGAAAAAAAGGCGAGGATGGAGGGTTGCACTAAAGGGTCCTCACAAGTCAATCATGAAGCATAGCTCCAAACTCATTGGGTGGAGGAAGCATGAACGAAAACGCAATTCATGGGGCTCCAAAAAAAAGGCGAGGATGGACGATTGCACTAGAGGGTCCTCACTAGTCAATGATGAAGCATAACTCCAATCTCTTTCGGTCGAGGATGCATGAACGAGAACGAAATTCATGGGGCTCTGAAAAAAAGGCGAGAATGGAGGATTGCACTAGAGGGTCCTCAGTAGTCAATCATGAAGCATAGCTCCAAACTCATTGGGTGGAGAATGCATGAAAGAGAACGCAATTCATGGGGCTCTGAAAAAAAGGCGAGGATGGAGGATTGCACTAGAGGGTCCTCAGTAGTCAATCATGAAGCATAATTCCAAACTCTTTGGATGGAGGATGCAAGATCGAAAACGCAATTCATGGGGCTCCGAAATTAAATGCGAGGATGGAGGATTGCACTAGAAGGTCCTCACTAGTCAATGATGAAGCATAGCTCCAATCTCTTTGGGTCGAGAATGCATGAACGAAAACGCAATTCGTGGGGCTCCGAAAAAAATTCGAGGATGGAGGATTGCACTAGAAGGTCCTCACTAGTCAATGATGAAGCATAGCTCCAATCTCTTTGGGTCGAGGATGCATGAACGAAAAAGAAATTCATGGGGCTCCGAAATTAAAGGCGAGGATGGAGGGTTGCACTAAAGGGGTCCTCACTAGTCAATCATGAAGCATAGCTCCAAACTCATTGGGTGGAGGACGCATGAACGAAAACGCAATTCATGGGGCTCTGAAAAAAAGGCGAGGATGGAGGATTGCACTAGAGGGTCCTCAGTAGTCAATCATGAAGCATAATTCCAAACTCTTTGGATGGACGATGCAAGATCGAAAATGCAATTCATGGGGCTCCGAAAAAAAGGCGAGGATGGAGGATTGCACTAGAGGGTCCTCACAAGTCAATGATGAAGCATAGCCCCAAAATCTTTGGGTGGTGGATGCATGAACGAAAAAGAAATTCACGGGGCTCCGAAAAAAAAGGCGAGGATGGAGGGTTGCACTAGAGGGTCCTTACTAGTCTATCATGAAGCATAGCTCCAAACACTTTGGGTGGAGGATGCATGAACGAAAACGCAATTCATGGGGCTCTGAAAAAAAGGCGAGGGTGGAGGATTGCACTAGAGGGTCCTCACTAGTCAATCATGAAGCATAGCTCCAAACTCTTAGGGTGGAGGATGCGTGAACGAAAACGCAATTCATGGGGCTCCGAAAAAAAGGCGAGGATGGAGGGTTGCACTAAAGGGTCCTCACAAGTCAATCATGAAGCATAGCTCCAAACTCATTGGGTGGAGGAAGCATGAACGAAAACTCAATTCATGGGGCTCCAAAAAAAAGGCGAGGATGGACGATTGCACTAGAGGGTCCTCACTAGTCAATGATGAAGCATAGCTCCAATCTCTTTCGGTCGAGGATGCATGAACGAGAACGAAATTCATGGGGCTCTGAAAAAAAGGCGAGGATGGAGGATTGCACTAGATGGTCCTCAGTAGTCAATCATGAAGCATAATTCCAAACTCTTTGGATGGAGGATGCAAGATCGAAAACGCAATTCATGGGGCTCCGAAAAAAATTCGAGGATGGAGGATTGCACTAGAAGGTCCTCACTAGTCAATGATGAAGCATAGCTCCAATCTCTTTGGGTCGAGGATGCATGAACGAAAACGCAATTCGTGGGGCTCCGAAAAAAATTCGAGGATGGAGGATTGCACTAGAAGGTCCTCACTAGTCAATGATGAAGCATAGCTCCAATCTCTTTGGGTCGAGGATGCATGAACGAAAAAGAAATTCATGGGGCTCCGAAATTAAAGGCGAGGATGGAGGGTTGCACTAGAAGGTCCCCAGCGGAGTCGCCAACTGTCGCAACCTACCCTTCGGCGGGAGGGCGACGCGAGACTCGCGGGATGCGTGTTCCACGAAAGGAATACGCGCGGAGTCGCCACCAACGTTTATTTGAGGAAAACGTCGGAAAAACCGGAAAAGACGCGATCTACGAACTTTTAAGTGAAAAGGTTCGGGAGTTGTATTTACGCACGGGGAAGGTATTAGCACCCCACACGTCCGCCCCAAGGGACGGCAGCCTTTAATCGAATGTGCAAACATGACTTTGATTTTTACGTTCCTTTTTATGTCCTTATATCCTTTCATACCCTTTTTATATTTTTCCCTTTTTTGTGGTCGACAAGGGTGTTTCCCTTTGCTCCTACGTATTCCTCAATTTGGGATGAGAAAATCAGACCTACGTAGTTCTTTTTTATTAAGTGATTCTTTTTTACTTTAAGAGGTGATCATTTTAAGGCGTTGGACCTTAAAAATGATCCATTTTACTTAGTGAGGAAATGAAATGACAAACTTCAAAAGCCTATTTTTTATGGACGAGCTTGACTAGGCGAATTGATTTTAGCCTTTAGTTTCACTTTAGTTTTTAATCAATTCGATTAAGAATGAGAAATCCCAAAGAGAAAACGTCCACTTGATTTTCCGCTTTATTTTACTAAAAGATGTCTTTTTGATTATTATATTATTTTTTACCTCTTTTTGATTTCCAACGTGCTTACGGCACGACCGAACGGTCGGAATTTATTTTAACCGAAGTTAATGGATAATACAATTCAAACGTTCGGTGGAAATTTATTTTATTTTTAAGTTAAGCGAGAAATGACTTAAGTAAAATGGCTTAAGCACGTCAACAGGGGGTATAAAAAGTAAACAAAACGAGAATAAAAATGCACGAAACACAATGTGGGCCACTACGGGCACATAGAATGAATCGAAAAGCTTGGTTCGAGGTACTTACCCGTTGAAGATCGAAGAACGATGAAGAACGAATGAAGAACATCGAAGAACGGTTGAAATCTTTACGAAATTCCTCACGGAAAACGTTACGGAAACGTTTCGGAAGCGCCTCAGCTTAGATTTTCTTCACGGAAACAATTTTTCCAAGCAAAATAGGGGAGGTGGTTGCCGCCCAGCTCGCCCAGGCGAGCAGGGTTGCTTCCTCCAGAAGCAACCGCCTTCTGGAGGAATATTCCGGAGGGCCCAAGTGGGCCTGGGTGCTATTTGCACCCCCATTTTTACTAAGTACACCCCCCTCTGTTGTTTTTTGGTGATTCTTTTTTCGTAAAGTTACGGAAACTTACGAATTTCGTAACGATACTTGTTTCCTTTCCGTAATGTTACGGAACCTTGCGGATTACATAATCATCCCCTTTTTGACTTACGGAATGTTAGGGAACCTCACTTAATTATGCAACGATGCTTCCATTTGATTTCCGGTGTGTCACGGAAACTTACGGATTGTGCATCAATATTTTTTTGGTTTTTCGGCATGTCCTGGAATTTCACAAATTGCCTAATGATGGGTGCCAAGCACCTCACGAGGACCAAAGAATGGTCGCACGTCATCGAGCAAAGGTCCCCGGACGAAATTAGGGTATGACAGTTGCCCCTCTTTACTTGTCTTTTATTGGAGATAAAAGGAAAGTAAAGATAAGACACTAATTTCGTTCCTCTCGACTTGGCGAGAGTCGCGGGTGACCATAAAATCTCCACATGCAAATGACTTGTTGTTCCCAAAATTTCACAAATTGCCTAATGATGGGTGCCAAGCACCTCACAAGGACCAAAGAATGGTCGCATGTCATCAAGCAAAGGTCCCCGAAAATCAGTGTGTGACACTAATTTCGCTCCTCTCGGTTGACGAGAGTCGCGGGTGACCATGACTTGTCGTTCCTAGAATTTCACAAATTGCCTAATGATGGATGCCAAGCATCTCACAAGGACCAAAGAATGGTCGCATGTCATCAAGCAAAGGTCCCCGAAAATTAGTGTATGACACTAATTTGGCTCCTCTCGGTTGACGAGAGTCGCGGGCGACCATGAAATTTCCGCATGTAAATGACTTGTTGTTCCCGGAGGAACAAAAGGTGCAGAAGACTATGTCAGTCTCTGCATGCTATCAAGCGTTCTGTCTTACAGATAGCAAAAGAATGTTTATACGGATAACCACTCGGGTATTTCCGCGTATCATCGGGCCCGCCGCCTCTGGATGATACAAGGGTGCAGAATGACCAAACTTGGTCTCTGCTTGTCATCGGGCCCGCCGCCTCTGGATGACAAAAGGGTGCGGATAACCGTAAGGTATCTCCGCGTATCATCGGGCCCGCCGCCTCTGGATGATACAAGGGTGCAGAATGACCAAACTTGGTCTCTGCTTGTCATCGGGCCCGCCGCCTCTGGATGACAAAAGGGTGCGGATAACCGTAAGGTATCTCCGCGTATCATTGGGCCCGCAGCCTCTGGATGATACAAGGGTGCAGAATGACCAAACTTGGTCTCTGCTTGTCATCGGGCCCGCCGCCTCTGGATGACAAAAGGGTGCGGATAACCGTAAGGTATCTCCGCGTATCATCGGGCCCGCCGCCTCTGGATGATACAAGGGTGCACGTCACATGACCTCAGGGTCAGTATGACAAAGATTATGGGGCGGCCGACAAAAGCAAAGCTCTTGCTCCTACGTATCCTCCAATGAGGAACTCAGACCTACGTAGTTCTGGGTAACTTGTGAGACTTGAAAAAGTCTCGGTGTTTTCTCCACTAAAATGCAAACATGCTTTAGCAAAGAGACAAATATTCCAACTGATTTAGAGCAGCATATGCTTTTTTGAGTGAAAAACAATGCGTCTACCGGGGAAGGAGAGTCTGCTGATGAAATCTCCCATAACCATAAATGAGATTTTGGATGTTAGCATTTCGTTTCCAAATGACCATTTAGAGGAAACACTGGGTTCGACAAAAATAGAAGAAATCCACTCAAAGTGTATCAATCTCGCACAGGTAAGTGTTTCATCCTAATTCCGAACCATAGATATGTCATGACTTGACTTTGCAAATTATTTCCTATCAAATCAAAAATTACATGCGTGATCATGGATCAATAGGGCTTCCCTTGGGAATGGGTTCTTTTGGTGGTTTCTTCTTTCGGCTTTTGTGTGTTTTCGGCTTTTGATTTTCCTGGCTTTTTCTTTTTCTGTTTTTTTTTGTTTAGTGCGGGGCGAGAAAAAAAGGTCGCTAGCGCACGGGATTTCGGTTGGTAATCAAAGTGCTGAACGAGGCTCACGTGGCCCAAGATATCTCGGTAGAAGGTTTCGGAGGGCTGGTCAACAATATCACTGCCAACAACTATCTTGCCTTCGCCGAAGAAGAAATCCCCGCCGAGGGGAGAGGGCATAATAAGGCTTTACACGTGTCAGTCAAGTGTATGGACCATATCGTAGCCAAGGTACTCATCGATAATGGTTCCAGTTTAAACGTGATGCCTAAGAGCACTTTGGAGAAGTTACCATTCAATGTTTCCCACTTAAAACCAAGTTCAATGGTGGTTCGGGCCTTCGACGGCACTCGCCGAGAGGTTAGGGGAGAGATCGATCTCCCAGTACAAATAGGCCCTCACACCTGTCAAGTCACCTTCCAAATAATGGATATTAACCCCCCCTACAGCTGCCTGTTGGGGCGCCCGTGGATCCACTCAGTGGGAGTCGTGCCGTCTACGCTCCACCAAAAGCTGAAATTCGTAGTGGAGGGGCACTTGGTCATCGTGTCAGGCGAGGAAGATATCTTGGTAAGCTGCCCATCCTCCATGCCTTATGTGGAAGCCGCAGAAGAATCGTTAGAAACTGCTTTCCAGTCTTTTGAGGTGGTCAGCATTTCCTCCGTGGACTCCCTCTTTGGGCAACCTTGTCTGTCCGATGCAGCGGTAATGATGGCCCGAGTTATGTTAGGGAACGGTTTTGAACCCGGGATGGGTTTAGGAAAAAACAACGGCGGCATAACTAGCCTGATAAATACTCAAGGAAATCGTGGGAAGTATGGTTTAGGCTATAAGCCCACTCAGGCAGACATGAAAAGAAGCATTGCGGGAAGGAAGAACAATGGTCAAAGTTCGCATTGGAGACAAGAAGGTGAAGGAAGCCCGCCCTGCCACATAAGTAGAAGCTTTATAAGTGCGGGTTCGGGAGACAAAGGTCAAGCGTTCGCGATATGCGAAGATGATATTCCGAGTACTTTGGATTTGGTACGACCATGCTCTCCTGATTTCCAGCTGGGAAATTGGCGAGTGGAGGAACGCCCCGGCATTTACGCAACAAGCATAATATTCGATGACGAGTCCCCCGAAGGTACTAATACCTGGGACCCGTCTATCAACTTTGAGCAAGAAATGAATCAAATGGAAGATGAAGGAGATGAGGATGTGGGACTTCCTTCGGAACTAGAAAGAATGGTCGCCCATGAGGACCAAGAAATGGGGCCTCATCAAGAAGAAACAGAGCTAGTAGACTTAGGATTTGGCAGTGGAAAGAGGGAAGTAAAGATAGGTACAGGCATTACCGCACCTATCCGTGAAGAATTAATAATCCTGCTAAAAGACTACCAAGACATCTTTGCTTGGTCATACCAAGATATGCCCGGTTTGAGTTCTGACATTGTGCAGCACCGATTACCTCTAAATCCCGGGTGTTCCCCGGTAAAACAGAAATTGAGGAGGATGAAGCCCGAAACATCCTTGAAGATAAAAGAAGAAGTGAAGAAGCAATTTGACGCTGGATTTCTGGCCGTCGCTCGGTATCCAGAATGGGTTGCCAACATCGTACCAGTTCCTAAAAAAGATGGGAAAGTACGAATGTGTGTAGATTATCGGGACCTGAATCGGGCCAGTCCCAAGGACAATTTTCCTTTACCACACATCGATATCCTCGTAGATAACACGGCCAATTTCGCTTTATTTTCCTTCATGGACGGTTTCTCTGGTTACAATCAGATAAAGATGGCGCTCGAGGATATGGAAAAGACTACTTTCGTCACCCTGTGGGGAACGTTCTGTTACAAGGTGATGTCCTTTGGACTCAAGAATGCCGGGGCAACTTATCAACGGGCCATGGTAGCTTTGTTCCATGATATGATGCATCAAGAGATCGAGGTCTACGTGGACGACATAATTGCTAAATCTAAATCTGAGGAAGAACACCTTGTCAACCTGCGGAAGTTGTTCGAAAGGCTTAAGAAATATCAATTAAGGTTGAACCCCGCTAAGTGTACCTTTGGGGTGAAATCAGGGAAATTGCTTGGTTTCGTTGTAAGCCAGAAAGGGATAGAGGTAGACCCCGAAAAAGTGAAGGCTATCCTTGAGATGCCGGAACCCCGTACAGAGAGGCAAGTCCGAGGTTTCCTGGGGCGTTTAAATTATATTGCCAGATTCATATCGCAGCTCACCGCCATTTGTGAGCCGTTGTTTAAACTCTTGCGCAAAAACCAAACTGATCGGTGGAATGAGGATTGCCAAGAGGCTTTTGGAAGGATCAAAAAGTGCCTAATGAATCCTCCCGTGCTTATGCCACCAGTACCGGGAAGGCCTCTCATTTTGTACATGACAATCTTGGACGAATCAATGGGGTGTATGCTGGGGCAACATGACGAATCCGGGAAGAAAGAGCGCGCTGTTTACTACCTAAGTAAGAAGTTCACGACCTGTGAGATGAATTACTCCTTGCTCGAAAGAACGTGTTGTGCTTTAGTATGGGTGTCCCATCGCTTAAGGCAGTACATGCTGAGCCATACTACCTGGTTGATATCCAAAATGGACCCGGTCAAGTACATCTTTGAAAAGCCAGCTCTCACCGGACGAATCGCCCGGTGGCAAGTCTTGCTATCTGAGTTTGATATAGTCTACGTCACTCAAAAGGCGATAAAAGGAAGCGCTTTGGCAGATTATTTGGCTCAACAGCCTCTTAACGACTACCAGCCCATGCATCCGGGATTCCCGGATGAGGACATCATGGCCTTGTTCGAGGAAAAGTTGGACGAAGATCGGGACAAATGGACTGTATGGTTTGACGGAGCGTCAAACATTCTAGGTCATGGCGTTGGGGCAGTGTTGATCTCTCCGGACAATCAATGTGTACCTTTCACAGCCAGGCTAGGATTCGACTGCACCAACAACATGGCCGAATATGAAGCATGTGCCCTAGCCGTCCAGGCAGCAATTGACTCCAATGTCAAACTACTCAAGGTGTACGGCGACTCAGCGTTGGTAATCCATCAGCTGAGAGGGGAATGGGAAACTAGAGATCCCAAGCTGATACCCTACAAAGCCTACATCAAGGAATTGGCTAAAACTTTCGATGAGATCTCCTTCCATCATGTTCCCCGCGAGGAAAATCAAATGGCGGATGCACTTGCTACGTTGGCATCTATGTTCCAGCTAACACCGCACGGGGACCTACCCTACATTGAATTTCAGTGTCGTGGCAAACCCGCACATTGTTGCCAAGTGGAAGAGGAACGGGACGGAAAGCCTTGGTATTACGACATCAAGCAATATGTCGTAAGCAAAGAATACCCGCCAGAGATTGCCGACAACGATAAAAGGACATTGAGGAGGTTGGCAGCCAGTTTCTTCATGAGCGGAGGCACACTGTATAAGAGAAATCACGACATGACACTCCTGCGATGTGTGGATGCCAAGGAGGCAAATCACATGATCGAGGAAGTCCATGAGGGCTCGTTTGGAACGCACGCCAACGGGCATGCTATGGCCAGGAAGATCTTAAGAGCAGGTTATTACTGGCTTACCATGGAAAGTGATTGTTGTGTCCATGTGAGGAAGTGCCACAAATGTCAAGCATTCGCGGATAATGTCAATGCCCCACCGCATCCTCTGAATGTCATGTCCGCCCCTTGGCCTTTCTCCATGTGGGGAATAGATGTCATCGGGGCCATTGAGCCCAAGGCCTCGAATGGTCATCGCTTCATCCTCGTGGCAATAGATTATTTCACCAAGTGGGTCGAGGCGGCTTCATATACCAACGTCACGAGGAATGTGGTGGTCAGGTTCATTAAGAAGGAGATCATCTGCCGATATGGTTTGCCAAGGAAGATTATCACGGACAACGGCACCAACCTGAATAACAAGATGATGGGGGAAATGTGCGAGGAGTTTAAAATCCAGCATCACAATTCCACACCCTACCGGCCAAAGATGAATGGAGCCGTGGAAGCAGCCAATAAGAATATCAAAAAGATTATCCAAAAGATGACCGTGTCATACAAGGATTGGCACGAGATGCTCCCATTCGCGTTACACGGTTACCGGACTTCAGTGCGAACGTCAACTGGGGCAACGCCGTTCTCATTGGTATATGGAATGGAGGCGGTGTTACCATTTGAGGTAGAAGTCCCGTCATTAAGGATCTTGGCAGAATCCGGATTAAAGGAATCAGAGTGGGCTCAAACACGCTACGATCAGCTCAACCTCATTGAGGGTAAGCGCTTAACGGCCATGAGTCATGGGCGCTTGTACCAGCAAAGAATGAAGAGCGCGTTCGACAAGAAAGTACGCTTACGCAAGTTCCATGAGGGAGACCTTGTGCTAAAGAAAATGTCCCGTGCTGTCAAGGACCACCGAGGGAAATGGGCCCCGAACTACGAAGGGCCTTTTGTTGTGAAGAGGGCTTTCTCCGGAGGAGCCCTGGTGCTTACCAACATGGATGGCGAAGAGCTACCTTCACCCGTGAACTCTGATGTCGTCAAACAATATTATGCTTAGAAGCTGGGGCAATTAAGGATGTCGCTGCATGTTCTCTATCTTTATGCGTTTTCTAGATTTCCCCCCCGGGGATTTCCGGTCCGTTGTATCTCTTGTTACGATCTTTCAAAGAAATGAACATGGATTTGAGGCTTTTAGTCCTCACGTTAGTTTCACACCTTGCGTTAATTTGTGATCGCCTGAGCCCTTCCGCTCAGTTCATGGGATCCCCCAAGCGCTTAATTAGAATTGAACCTGAACCAACTTTCCCTAAATTTTCTGCGTTTGAAAACATTCATGCATACGCATACGCATACGCATGTATATTGTTGTGGTAAAACAGGGGCAGGATCACCTTGGGCTACCTTCTGGAGTGAAGACAAAACATGAACGGCAGGAACCAATCAAGGTAGGGTAATGATGCGGCCAAGATTGGCCATACCTGGTTGTTTATTACTTGCAGGTACTTAAGGATGAACGCAAGCGGGATGGGGTCACGACCGACCGATCGTTGCTCTTCTCTGTGCGAAACAAGCAGGGAATGTCGCTGCAAGGCAGCCCCGTATCCTTTGTATTTTGCAGCTTTCTTTTACTATTTGTTTGTTTTAAAAAGGAAAAGGGTAATAATAAAATAAGTAATCAACGCCTAATTCTAACCTAAGTAAGTTCAAGTTAGGCACAATGCTAATCCATGAGAAGGAAGGGGACATGGTTAATGTTCCCCTCAAAAAAAAAAAAAAAAAAAAAAAAAAAAAGTGCAGGTTAGCTCGCCTGGGCTAGCTGGGCGAGCCACCCCTGCACCAAATTATAAAAATGACGAAAGGGGGGGCGTTTTTACATTCAAAAACTTCTTTTCCCCCCTTTCAAAAGCCATACCCACGGGATTGACGAATTTGCAGCCCTAGGGTCATCCTTTTTCGCATTTTTTGATTCCGTTTTGCGCTTTTGTTCATCACCAACAAGTAAGTATTCCATCCCTAAGCTTTCTAGCTTTTCATTGGTGTATTTTGATCTCCTTTTGGTGCTCTAAATTGTGGGAGTGGGCTCAAATATATGGGGCAATTTTGATTTGTTTTCTTGCTTGATTAGGTTGAATTAGGGGTTGGTATAAGATGGCCCTAGGCCTATAATGCATTTTGAAACAATAGGACATGCCACATTGTCCCCGTTCTCTTGCTATTGATGCCTAAACGCGCGCCCACCAAGTGTTCGGTGAAATGCCTCAATGGCATTAGCGTGTGACTTTTGTAAGGAGACCACCCATGGGGTATTTTGGTTTGTGCATATTTTCTATTTTTTTTTGGAATATGTATTCATTCCCGAAAAAGGCTAGAGTAATTGCCCCACATACATCCTAGTCCTAGAAACTGAAATTTTATGCAAAAAGAGCACAAAAGGAGGTGCATGTTGGGTAAAGTTACCCCTTTTTTGGCCAGCAATCAGCTATGGGCCACGCTACAATATTTTCCCTATGCCTAGATGGTTAGGAATTTTGCTCATCATAAATGTGTAGGTTTAGAATAGGTAGCAAAATACCTTTGGCAATTTACACTTTGGGTATGATAGCAAAATACTTGGATGTATGTACGTATAATTTTTGGTAGTCAAAATGTCTCACAAAAAAATATACATAAATATGTTGCATGTTATGTAAAGAAGATACATTACCAAAAAATGTATACCTTTTAATTTGAATACAATTTTAGTCAGCAAAGGAAAATATACTTGAATTTGCATGCGGCTTTAGGTAGCAAAAACTTGAAAAGAGCATGAAATGTAGCACCTTATTGTGTAGATAGTCAAGATTCATCATGAAGTTTGTGTATGTATAGGTATTAGAAATACCAAGAGGTGCACATGTGCAATTTTTGGTATCCCAAAATGCTTTGAGTATGCATGTATGTGAATTTAGCCAAGGAGATGTGTGTGATGTAAGTAACAAATACACCTTGGAAGTACGTGTAAATAATCTAGGTAACGAAGCTGCCTTGATTGTATATGAGTGCATTTTTTTTTTCGGTTAATAGAATGTCTTGTGCAAGAGGACGTTTGTAAGGAAATATGCGCATAAGCTTGCTCTAAATTTACATTGATGTTTGTATTTATGGGAGGAGGTTATATGCCATTTTTGCTTTAAGAGTAACGTCCCACTGGTAAAACTAACTTTCCAAATGTTTGCCTTCGCAGGAATGGCCCCGAGGAAGCTTGCCTCAAAGAGGTCCAGGAAGGACAAGGCGGCCGAAGGAACTAGTTCCGCCCCGGAGTACGACAGTCACCGCTTTAGGAGCGTTGTACACCAGCAGCGCTTCGAAGCCATCAAGGGATGGTCGTTTCTCCGGGAGCGACGCGTCCAGCTCAGGGACGACGAGTATACTGATTTCCAGGAGGAAATAGGGCGCCGGCGGTGGGCACCACTGGTTACTCCCATGGCCAAGTTTGATCCAGAAATAGTCCTTGAGTTTTATGCCAATGCTTGGCCAATAGAGGAGGGCGTGCGTGACATGAGATCCTGGGTTAGGGGTCAGTGGATCCCGTTCGATGCCGACGCTATCAGCCAGCTCCTGGGATATCCGATGGTATTGGAAGAGGGCCAGGAATGCGAGTATGGCCAGAGGAGGAACCGGTCTGATGGGTTCGATGAGGAGGCCATCGCCCAGCTGCTATGTATACCGGGGCAGGATTTTGCCCGGACTGCTGCAGGGAGGCGAGTGCGAATCATGCGCACCAATATGACCACCCTGACCCAGATATGGATGACGTTGCTCCTCAGCAACATCCTGCCCACCGATCATAATTCCGACCTCCCCATGCCTAAGTGCCAGCTGGTGTACGCCATCCTGACACGGATGAGCATCCACGTGGCTCAGTTGATCGCTGATGCCATATATATTTTTGCAGGTATGGCGCCCACTAGGCACCCTTTGGACCCAGATAAGTCCAACAGGGCCCTGGGATTCCCCGCACTGATCACAGGACTCTGCCAGTCGTTCGGAGTCCCCGTTGCACCTACCAAGGTGATTCGGCCGCCCATCACCCGGGCTTTTATTGAGAAGTACTGTACCCAGAGACAGGCTCAGGGTGATGCTCCACAGGCCGCAGGCGTGCCACCGCCACCTCATCAGGCTGGCCAGGCTGGGGCATTTGACATAGAGCAGTATTTACGGCATTTGGTTCGCCAGCAGGCGGCCAACCACCGAGCACATGTACGGACCCATGACTGTCTGTACCAGATGAGCCTTAGCATGCAGAGCCAGGGCTTCGCTTCTTTTTCATGCCCTACTCCAGACCAGTTCAGGGCAGAGGTAGCATGGCCCGGAGATTGGCCCGAGGCCCAAGCAGGAGAGGCGCCCCCGGAAGCTCCCGGCGATGGAGAAGAAGCCCACGAGGATGAGGAGATGGCCGATTTGCTTGACTTCTTGGGAGGGAGTGGAGACACGTGACTGGGAGATCCCCAGATTCATGTTTTCTTTCATATTTCTTTTGTCATTTTTATTCTATGTTATTGTTTTGACTTGAGAGACTAACGTTTGTTTTTGTTGTTTCGATTGTCATTTGTACAGCGCATACATTTTTGTTTAGGTTGTTGCGTTAGTATTTATATATCATTACTATCGATGATGTTTGAAATTCTGGAACCCTGTAGAGTTCTTCGTTTAGGAACATCGTCCAAAAGTATATATGTAAAATAAACAAAAAAAAATCATGATAAAAATAAAAATAGAAAAGAAAAGAAAATGAAATGGAAAAGAGAACAAAAGGGAAAGAAGAGGGCAAGTAAAGAAAAAGAGAGCAAATAAGAAAAAAGAAGAAGGCAAGTAAGGAAAAAGGTGGAAAAAGAGAAAATAAGTTGTCTAGCTAAAAAACGACATGCTTTTGAAAAGAGACGATTTCCAACTTTTCTTTGAAAAAATTCATTGATCATAACCAATTTTTGGAAAATGTGTCTACACCTGAAGGGTGAATGCTGTGAAATTTCCCCGGACGCCCGAAATGGACTCGGATGAATGCACAAATTGATAAAAGAACATATTTTGGAAACATTGGGTTGATTAAAATAGAGGAAATGAATCCTGAGCCCTAGCATCACATGACCATAAAAATTTGACACTTGAGTGTCCGCATAGGTGCATGCATGACCAGTTTTGCATAAAGTTTCCAAATCATCATTTTTGCATTTGTGTCATGGAAATAATGTGGGGCATCCCTTTTTATCCTTGAACCAAACCAAACCCCGACATGTATCATGTCTAGCCATTCTACAAGCCTTGAGCCAAAATCCTGACTCACCATAATCCTTACCCTCGGAAGCAAAAAAAGAAAAGAAGGAAAATTTCCAATCAAAGAGAAAGTCAAAAAGAAAAGAAAGGAAATTCCCAATCAAAGAGTGGGAGAAAGCAAAAGGAAAAGAAAGAAAATTCCCAACCAAAGAATGGGAGAAAGTAAAAAAGGAAGGAAAGA
>NW_021144580.1:0-38488 GCF_004193775.1 Glycine soja | reverse complement strand
TAATTCAACCTGCCCAAGAAACCTCGAACCTGCTTCTCCGTGCATGGTTCCAGCATTTCAAGAATGGCCTTCACTTTCTCGGGATCTATCTCTATCCCTTTCTGACTTACGATGAATCCCAGCAACTTCCCCGACTTTACCCCGAAGGTGCACTTGTTTGGGTTTAGCTTCAGTTGGTATTTCCGCAACCTTCCAAACAGCTTACGCAGATTGACGAGGTGTTCGTCCTCAGTTCAAGATTTGCCAATCGTGTCATCTACGTAGACCTCTATCTCCTTATGCATCATGTCATGGAACAACGCTACCCTGGCACGCTGATAGGTTGCCCTAGCATTTTTCAGCCCGAAGGCCATCACTTTATAGCAGAACGTTCCCCATAAGGTGAGGAAAGTAGTCTTCTCCACATCTTCGGGTGCCATCTTTATCTAATTATACCCTGAGAAACCATCCATAAAAGAGAAAAGGGCGAACTTGGCTGTATTATCTACCAATATATCAATGTGTGGCAGGGGAAAATTGTCTTTAGGACTGGCTCGGTTTAAGTCCCGATAGTCTACACACATTCGCACCTTGCCATCCTTTTTCGGGACCGGGACAATGTTGGCCACCCACTCTGGGTATCGAGCTACAACTAAGAAACCTGCATCGAACTGCTTTCTCACTTCTTCTTTGATTTTTAAAGACATTTTGGGTCTCATCCTTCGTAGCTTTTGCTTAACCGGGGAAGACCCAGGATTCAATGGCAACTTATGCTGCACAATGTCGGAGTCCAGACCGGGCATGTCTTGGTAGGACCATGCAAAGACGTCTTGATATTCTTCAAGAAGGGTTTTCAAGCCTTGGCAGATAGGTGCGGTCATACTGGTTCCTACTTTTACTTCTTTCTTTCCCTCTCCGGTCCCTAAGTTTACCAGTTCGGTTTCCTCTTGGTGAGGCTTCATTTCGCGTTCTTCCTGAGCGATCAACCTCTCCAACTCTGGTGAGAGGGCGTCCTCTTCCTCTTCTTCGTTCATCGTTTGGCTTACATCTCGATCGAAATCAATTGTCAAACCCTCGTTGTTAGGATCCTCAAAGAATCGACCCTCATATCTATAACAATCAAGACAAAAGAAACAAAAACATGCAAAATGATATGAGAAAAGATGGAACTGCAAGAACAGATGAAACAAGATCTCTTTGTTTATTTAATAAGGTAGGTTTCACAAAACAAAAGAGAAAGGAATCTATAGCCTCTAATTACATTGAATCAGCGGTATAGACCTCTGACTGGCTTATCACGCGCCACTTGGGAATCGGGATGGCATGGTTGCACGAAATTTGGCGGGTCTTCAGGGAACTCCTCTCCTACTGCTGCCACCTCTTCCTTGGACATTATTCCGGCACTGGTGAAACACTGGCTAACATGGTTGGGCCATCACTATCCGCCCGGAATCTTGACGGCGCATTTCTCCTTCCTAGCATCCCGGGTTCATACCCCAACCCATATTTGTATGGGTTTCCTCTAATATCGACCATGTTGGCATTCCCGAGGCCGTCCTTGCCCAGACCCATTCCGGGCTCATATCCGTGCTTGAGCATCACCCGTGCCACCATTATGGCCGCATTGGAGAGAGAAGGTAGCAACGGGCTCGTTTCCACAGAGGCACAACTCACCACCTCGAAGGATTGGAAAGCTGTTTCCAAAGATTCTACCGCTGCTTCTACATATGGTGCAGAGGAGGGGCAGCTCACCAACATATCCTCTTCGCCTGATACTATCACCAAAAGACCACCAACCGCGAACTTCAATTTCTAGTGAAGCGTCGAAGGGACCACTCCCAACGCATGAATCCAAGGTCTTCCCAAGAGGCAGCTGTAGGCAGGATTTATGTCCATCACTTGAAAAACCACATTGCAAGTGTGGGGGCCTATCTAAATGGGGATGTCGATTTCCCCCATCCCTTCCCGCCGACTACCGTCGAAGGCTCGAACCACCATTGAACTTGGTTTTAAACGTGACGCACTAAAAGGAAGCTTCTCCAAGGTGGTCTTTGGCATCACATTTAAACTTGAACCATTGTCAATGAGTACCTTCGCGACGACATGGTCCATACATCTGACTGACACATGTAGAGCCTTGTTGTGCCCTCTCTCCTCAATGGGAATCTCTTCTTCCATAAACGCGATATAATTATTGGTGGTTATATGATTAACAATGCCTTCAAAAGCCTCAACTGAGATGTCGTGTGCTACGTGGGCTTCGTTGAGGACTTTTATCAACAGTGCATGATGAGGCTCAGAGTTTATGAGCAATTCGAGCAAAGAGATTCTCACCGGAGTTTTATTCAGTTGCTCAACTACTTTAAACTCGCTTTGTTGGATGAGAGGAAGGAACTCATGAGCCTCTTCCAAAGTCACTGTCTTTCCTTGAAGACCATCTTTCTTCTCAGCTCCCTTTACCACCGAAGGATCTACTTCTTTTGAGGGGGTGGCTATGTCTGTGGGCTCTTGGCCCATGGGTGCTTTCCCCTTGGATGGCAATTCCATCGAGTGAGGGGGAGCGAACACCCGGCCACTGCGGGTTACGCCACTGAGGCCGGTGATGTTGGTCACCTTGGCTGACAAGGAGTCAACTTCGATTGCAACTCTTTCTCCCAAAGCGGGAGGGGTATACTTCCACGGAATGGCCTTATTGCTTTGATATGCAAACGATGTCGGCTTAGGCGCTGTCCGGGGGTACATGGGTGTGGAGCCGGTCCCTTTCCTAGTGAAACATATTACTAGGGCTTTGGGGGTTGGGGGAACCTTCTTTTCTTCCGATTGCATGCAAATCTATGGTTCTTCCCTCCCTCCTTTGGACACTTCGAGCTGCCCCCAGTCCATGAGCCGCTGAAGCAATTCTTCCACCGCGGGACAGGTTTCCATGTCGTGTGACTCCCCGAGGTGAAACAAACATTCGTCCCTTTCGTCTCCGCCGCGGGAGACCATGCATGCCGCTTGCAGCGACTGGTAGATGAAGCGTCTAGATGTAGCCACATCTTCTAATCTCTTTGCCCCTGACGGGCCATGCTCTTCAATGGCATTTACGCTAGCCCCTCCATGACTGGCTAGTGGGTTGGTTTTAACATTGGGGCCCTCCTCTTGGAATGATGGCCAACCGACATTAATTAGGTGTTGCACCTTATATTTGAACAGCAGGCAGGAGTCAATGTTATGTCCGGGGGCTCCACTATGGTATGCACACTTGGCATCCGAGTTGTACCCCTTGGGGTATGGTGGCTGGAAGACCTTCCCGGGTATGGCCACCACCAAATGATTTTCCAATAATGAAGGCCACAACTCGGAGTATGCCATGGGAATAGGAGAGAAATCATCTCTCGAGGGGGGGGGGTGCACCGTGCATTATTATAGCTCGCGCTAGGACTTGTATTATTGGCTGGCCGGGGTGTGGCTGGAGCTGTGTGTTGGGCAGGCATTCTTTCTATTGTGGGTGGTCCTTTTACTTGAGTTGGGAGGGAGCTCCCAACTCGGATTGAAAAGTTCGGGGGGTTGGGCTGGTATGAGTTTTGGATATTTTGGGGTGCTTTCATCCATGTTGGGGCGGTGGTGACCGCGTGGGTATCTCCTTCTTTTTTTCCTCGTGCCGACCACTGGGGCTCTTCTGTTGTTGTTGGGGGCCATGTTGGAGGCATATTCAAACTTGCCTTTTCTCAGCCTGGACTCGATCCTTTCTCCGGCGAAGACGAGGTCCGCAAAGTTAGCTGGCATGTACCCGATCAGCTTCTCATAGTAGAACGTAGGCAACGTATCTACCATAATTGTGATCATCTCCCTCTCAGTCATGGGCGGGACGACTTGGGCTGCAAGGTCTCTTCACCTTTGGGCATATTCTTTAATGGACTCATGTTCTCGCTTGGTCATGCTCTGAAGCTGGTTCCGATCAGGAGCCATATCCGTGTTGTATGGGTACTGCCTAATGAAGGCAGTTGCCAAGTCTTTCCATGACCGGACCTAAGAAGCTTCCAGATTGGTATAGCATGCCACCGCTGCTCTGGCTAAGCTGTCTTGAAAGAAATGCATCAACAGCTTTTCGTCCGTAGAATATGCCCTCATCTTTCGGCAATACATCCGAAGATGTCCTTTTGGACATGTCGTCCCTTTGTATTTATCAAAATCTGGTACTTTGAACTTGGGAGGGATGACGATGTCAGGTACCAGACACAGATCCGCCAAATTCGAGAATGGGTAGTTGCCGAGGCCTTCTACCGCCCTCAGCCTCTCTTCAGGTAAATCAATCTTTCCCTTATCTTTTGCAAAGGGAACAGATTCTTTAACGGGTGCGGGTGGAGACGGGACATGGCGGACTATGTTTGGTTGGGGCAATTCATGGGGGGCCGGATCCTTGAGGGGTAGTAGAGGGCCTAGACGGGCATCTTCTTCATCGTCTTCTTGCAGGGGATAATCGGCATAAGGAGGGAGTTGCCCCTCGAAGGTAGGGGCTTGGTTCAAATCATCTGGAGCGGTACGGGGAGTGAAGTCTGGAGGCAAGCCATAAGGGTAAGCTTGAGGACTATACCTCCGACCGAACACCGTCGTGTTTCTATCTCGGCCTAAGTTTATTGCGGGCTGTAGCACCGGTTCCGCTTCCCTAGCTGTATTGGAGGCGGTCGCCGTGGCATTATCCTCTATAGTTTTCTGAAGCTTTAGCATGGCCTCCGTGATAGAAGCCATTTGATCTTTTAAGGCCGGTAGGTCGGCCTTCATCTGTTCTTGCACTCCCTCTTCATTATCCATTTTTCTGGATTGAGTGTTATAGGGGTGCCTCTGCGCTTTCTTAGTTATTGTGAGTTCCCTAAAGAAACAAACAATGGTGAGTATGCCACCAAAACATGAATATGCTAATGAATGATCGGAGCACTTGGATCCACCTCAAGATTTTTAGATAACGTGATGAGTTTCAGAACTTCTCGTTTTATAAAAAGGAACAAAGCTTTTATCTAGCCAAGATCATACAAAAGTGTTACAACAGAACCTAACGGTTTCTAATTATATGGGCCATCAAATCTATCATGTGTTGACAGTAGTTGATTAGCCCGTGAATTTCCTCAGGGGCTGTACACACTTCAGCGATGGCCTTGGCTTTCGCTAATAGTCGTGGGAGGTCTTGACTTCCATTCAAGGTCAAGGCGAACCTATCCATCCACATGGTCACTTCTTGATGCAATGCATCAATCACCCTCCCCCTTGCTTCCTTCTCGGCGTACGCTTGTGCGAAGTCCTCTACTAGCTTTTGTTCATGGGTCAACGACTGGTTTAACTCTTCCTTGTATTGCCCTATGATAGCTAGCATGCTTTGCTCCGTGGCTTCCAAGTGTTGAGCCAAACTCCTTTTGGATCTAGAGCAAGCAGCTAACTCTTCCTTTAAGATCATGCCATGCACCCGTGACTGGTCCCTTTCCTCTCTCCAGAGCTTGAGCTCTTTGTTGCTGCCCCACAAAGCTCCTCGTAATTTATCTCGGCCATGTTCCTCCTTGCGGGCCCTTTTGGTTTCTTGTTCAAGGGCTCTTGCAGTGGCCGCGTTTTCCTCTCGTAACTCGATGCACTCTTTCTGGATGTTTGTAGCGGCTGTCTTGAATTTTTCTTTGGCGAGTCTTGCCTTCCCTAGCTCTAATTTTATAGCTTGGACTTCTTCATCTTCCTTCGGAGCTTCGAAGTTCTCCTCATCGATAAATTTCAACTTGGAGAGCCAATCTAACCCTCGCGTATGAGCTCTTAGCCATTCATGATAACCACCGATGACGCCATTACGGATGCCCCTAAGTTCTTTATCTTTCCTCAACGGACTTCTCCACGCCTTGTGGACTCTTTGTACAACCTCGAGACTTTGCGCGCCGAAATCTCTCACAAGGAAAGGCGAGAGGTTCTCTTCCATTGGCGCTCCCCTCATGGGGTACCCTAGCTGTCTTATGGTAAGTGCGGGATTATAGTTAATACAACCCCTCGTCCCTATCAACGGAACATTAGGGTAGTCCCCACATGAGAAGAGAACTCCCTCATTTCCTTCCATACATCAAGGAAACCAATTAATTATGCTGCCTCCTATCCCAGCCAAGTGTTGGTCCCAATCAACTCTTCTTTTTTCGACGCACGAGCGATAACTTTGAAGCGGACACGGGTGTCTTATGTCTTGTTGGAATAGGTGCGAAACCAACCACACACAAAGAGCGGGCAAGCAGCAGACGATCCGTGCGCTGTTCTTCTCGCACCTTCGGTCAAATGTATCGAATAAGTCCACCAAGATAGCCACCACTGGGCTTTCCTTGCTATGGTGATATGCAAGGAAAGCATCAATTGCGGCTAGGTCCACCAAACCGTCCACGTTCGGAAAGAGGACAACCCCAAAGATCAGCAAAGCTAGTATATCTGCAAACGGGACCCACTTCTCTTGACTTGCCATATCCCTTCCCTTGCCTTCCAAGTATTTTCGCGGTAGGCCCACTACGCCGTTTCGAGTTTGCTTCATGCGATCCAACTCTCTTGCCGAATCTCCGACCACAGCTGCAATCTTACTCAAGGAGGGAAGAAACCTGGAGAAAAGATACGGTTTTCTTCCCCCAAGAGGGCATCCTAATATCTCCTCAAACTCTTCAATAGTCGGTACCATTTGGAAGTCCCCAAACGTGAAGCATCTCAACGGCTGGTCATAGTATTGGGCGAGGGATACAACAGCTTCCGTAAATACCTCCGCTACGGTCAAATCTAAAATATTTCCATACACTTTGCGGAAGGCTTGCCTTTGGAGAGGTCCCATCAATCGTCCCAACTCCTTGAGGCTGGTGAAATCTAGAACCTTAATCTTGACTTGATAAAATCTTTTTCCGTTTTGATTTGTCCCCATCATTTACCTAAAAAAGGGGTGGATCAAGACTCCGATATGAATGATGCAATGCGCATGCATGAAACGGGAAGAAAACACAACAAAGGGGTAATTTACATATACGAGACCAAAAAGATCCATCTTTTTAATACTACGTTTTAGGCATTATGGCACCTCAACATGTGTATTAAAAAGTGATGTATTGCTCTAGAGAAACAAAATATCACTAGCAAAACTATAATTTACGTGCTATTCGAAGAAAAATGCATGAGAACAAATGGCATGGAGCGTGTTCGCTCCATGCCCCTATTTGGGAACCTATAGGACAATATCTAGGGGTCTCTAATAACTACTCCCAACAATTCATAACTCACATGGCCGTTTTCTAGAGGTATCATCACTCAATATAATAATATTGTGGCGGTATGGAATACCGGCGACAACATATTATAAAGAGAGAAAGCTCTAGATGAGGTTTCACTATTATCAAGCAAGTCGGAGACCTAGCATGATCATAGATTCACCTCCACTCCTTAGATTCCCATGAACCCGGGTATAGGGCCCCTTTTTTACTCAAACCCGTGGGTGCTTAGAATGCAGTGTAAAAATGCGGAAAAGATAGCAGTTATTATATTTACACAGTTCAAAAATGCACACACAAAGTTTCACAATTCCACAATTTCCTAAAATAGGCATAACTCACAAAAACAGTCCCTAGTGGAGTCGCCAACTGTCGCAACATGCCCGTTTGCGGGCGAGCGAGGTGAGGGTCACGGGTGCACTTTCCAAGGGAGGAAACATGCGCGGAGTCACCACCAATGTTTATTTGTGGAAAACGTCGGAAAAACCGAAGGAAACCGGTCAAAAAGAAAATTCCAAGTTCGGGAGTTGTATTTACGTTTGAGGAAGGTATTAGCACCTCTCACGTTTGTCTCAAAGGACAACAGCCTTATTTTTTAGAATTGTGGAAATTGTGTTACCTTAACTTTTATTTCTATTTATTTTTTGAGGTCGACAAAAGTGGGGCTCTTGCTCCTACGTGCCCTCCATCGAAGAGGAAATCAGACCTACGTAGTTCTTCTTTAAGGGTGAATCAAGCGATTCTTTTTACTTGGAAGGTGATCATTTTAAGGCGTTGGACCTTAAAAATGATCCATTTACTTTGTAAGAAAAATTGAGATAATAAACTTTCAAATCCTTTTTTAATGATTTTTTGTGGACAAGCTTGACTTTGCGGGTTGATTTTCGCCTTAGTTTCACTTTAGTTATTAGTCAATTCAATTAAGAAAGAGAAATCCCAAAGAGAAACGTCCGATTGATTTTTTTTGCTTTATTTTACTAAAAGGTATTTTTTGATTATTATATTATTATTTTACCTCTTTTTTGATTTCCAACGTGATTACGGCACGACCGAACGGTTGGATTTCATTTTAACAGAAATTAACGAATATTACAAATCAAATGATCGGTGAAAATTTATTTTATTTTTTGATTAGGCGAGAAATGACTTAAATAAATGACTTAAGCACGTCAAAAGAGGGTACGGAAAGTAAATGAAACGAGAAATAAAAGTACACGAAACAAATGGGGACCACCACGAGTACATAGAATGAATTGAAAAGCTCGGTTTGGGGTACTTACCGGTTGAAGACCGAAGAAAAACGAAGAACGAATGATGAATGTCGAAGAACGGTTGAAAATCTTCGCGTAATTACCCACAGAAACGTTACGGAAGCGCCTTGGCTTGGATTTTCTTCACGGAAACAATTTTCCTCAGCAATTTCAAGAGAATACGAATTGCCAAGAAGGTTGAACCCCTTCCTTCTTCATTCCTCCCCCTATTTATAGCAAAATAGGGGAGGAGCTTGCCACCCAGCTCGCCCAGGCGAGCTCAGCTCGCCCTGGCGAGCCAGGTTGCTTCTGGAGGAAGAATCTAGAAGGCCCAAGTGGGCTTGGTTGCTATTTACACCCCCTTTTTTACTAAATACACTCTCCTTTACTTTTTTGGTGATTCTTTTTCCGTAACGTTACGAAACTTTACGAATTTCGTAACGACACTTATTTTCTTTCCGTAAGGTTACGGAACCTTACGGATCATGTATTTTAGCTTTCAAAAAAGTTACGGAAACTCACGGATTGTGTAGCAATACTTCCTTTTGGTTTCCGTCAAATTACGGAATTTCACGGATGGCGTAACCACGCTTCCTTTTGATTTTCGGTGCATCTCGGGACTTCACATATTGTGCAACAAAAGGTGCCAAGTAGTTCGAAGCGGTCAATCAAAGGTTGCATGCCATCAAGCAATAGTCCCCGGACGAAATTAGGGTATGACAATTTTTTAAATAATTAAGAAAATTAGTATAAATGTAAAAAAAAAATATATAATTTCACAAAAACTCATGGTTATAATCTTTTTTAAAGACATGTTAGAGTAATTTACTCTAATACTAATAACCATACATGATGAAAGTCTTATTTTAAAGGAAAAATAATACATATATTCTAGGAAGCAATTATTTGTTGCTTTTAGTTACTTTGGTTCTTTGATGTGAAAATGTTGGGGGAGAAGTGTGTACTTAACACGCTTCCCACACTGTAAAAAACAAAGACTCCACTTAATCAGATGTGCACAATTTTACTGCTATTACTTTATCGAATTTCCCTTGACTGAAGTACCACGGTAGTTATATTGTAACAAGTAGCTACGTCCTCTACCATTATCATGTACTATCATAGAAAGAAGAAGAACATTATCATTTAGAGAGTGCCTTTATTATTAAGATTCCACTCATGCCTTTTCTTTGACCAACAGAAGATGCGGAGAAGGAGTGTGCTTAAAAGAGTGTATTCCTGTCATTTCTTTTGGGAGAAAGATCAATTCAGTCATTTGCCAATAGGCTTTTCTCCCATGACCTATATATGCACTACATAGTACATAGTCATACTCACATGCTTGTCTGCATGCCTCCACTCTAAACTGAAAACGTTGCAGACAATGGTAACTAATTGATGAATAATAGTAACATTCAAAAATCCAATTACATAGTTGGCTCCAAGCAGATAGCTAGAGCCAACAAATCATGACACTTAAAATTCTTTCTGCAAGTTTGCCTCCCCATAACCATTTTCATCTTGTCGGCAAGGTTTAGGTCTTATGAATGTTAACCTTTAATATAGAAATACCTTCAAAACATCTAAACACAGTTACATCCCCACATAAACTTTATCATTAGCTTATCACTGAAATCACTCATCTGCAACCCAAAACCATAAATTAACTTCCCAATCTCTGCTGCCCTGTCACATAAGCCTACTCAACCCCAGCCACTACCAGGCAGAGGTAAAGGAGCTTAAGAAAAAAGATAATAATTCAAGTGTACTAGCTAGAACTTCAAATATTTGAAGCTTGGCTACCTCTCATTATGTGTCTCTCTCAGTAGAACTTAATGTGAATTCCCCATGTTCCCTTCCTTTCGTTCATATTCTGCTACTTCTCCTTGATACACCACAGTGTTTACTACACTGGGGTTTTAGCCCAAATTGTTGAGGATCAACAACAATCATTGCTCAAACTGAAGTTGATTAACATGTTTTCACAACTTTTAGACGACAAAACAGAAGTAATCCAATGCAAAAATCAAGCAACTTTATTTAATAAGGACAACCAGCCAAAAAGATGGGAACATAGAAACAATTAATACACGTGTTGTCATACCCTAATTTCATCTGGGGACCATCTGTTTGTTGGGATACGACCTTCGCTTGATCACTTTGAGGTACTTGACGCCCATCGTTAGGCAATCCGTGAAGTTCCGCAACATGTCGGGAGTTGAAAGAACATTATTGCGCAATCCGTAAAGTTTTGTAACATTCTAGAAGCCGAAGAGGGGATGGTTGCGTAATCCGTAAAGTTTCGTGAAACTACAAAAAGAAAACAAGTATCGTTACGTAATTCGTGAGGTTCCGTAACGTTACGAAAAAAGAATCAGCAAAAAAGGGGCAAGGGGGTGTATTTAGTAAAATGGGGGTGCAAATAGTAATTTTCAAATTTGGGCCCTTCTAGAGGTTTCTGGGCATTTTCTTGCTTAAGGTGGAAGCACCCTAGCTTGCCTAGGCTAGCTGAGCTCACCTGGGCGAGCTAGGTGGCAACCACCTCCCCTGTTTTGTTAAAAAATGGGCTTCCAAGACACCCGTAATGCTTTCGTAAAATTCCCATAACCCTAAATAAGCATATTTCACTTAATATGGGTGAGAAGGAAGAGAAAAAAGAAAAAAAAATCAAGTCCTCTAGGCTTTCATAACTTTTCCGTAAATTACGAAAGAAGGGGGGTGAACATATCAAAATGGGGGGTGCGAATAACAATTTTGAAATTTTCAAGTGGGTCTTCCAGAGTATTTTTCAAAGCTGGATTGCTTATGGAGGAAGTAACCCAGCTCGCTTGGGCGAGCTGGGCGGCAACCTCCTCCCCCTTTTTCCTATAAATAGTCTGAAGGGGGTTGTTCTAAGGATCCCTCAGCCCCCTAGCTATGTATTTCATCTGTTTTTGGTGGAAAAAATTATTTCCGTGAAGAAAATCCAAGCCGAGGTGCTTCCGTAATGCTTCCGAGATGTTTCCGTGAGCGAATCCGTGAAGGTTTTCTGTTGTTCTTCACCGTTCTTCATCCGTTCTTCGTTCGTTCTTTGTTCTTCAACTGGTAAGTTTTTGAATCCGAGACTTTCAATTCATTTCTTGTTTTTTTGGCTTTCATCTTTATTTCGTTCATTTTCGGTTTTCTTTTCTTTCGTCTTTATCGCGCTTTTACCGTTTATTTAAGTCGTTTTCTCACCTAATAAATGATAAAATGAATTTCAACCTATCATTTGTGTTGTAATATCATTTAATCACTTTTAAAACAAAATCTAACCGATCGTTCACGCTGTAACCTCAGTTAAACTAAAAAAAAGCAAAATAAATAATAAAATAATCAAAATATCTTGAAAAATAATAATAAAATAATAAAAAAAATCAATCGGACGTTTTTCTTTAGAAATTTCCTTAGATCAATTGATTAATAACCAAAGTGAAACTAAGACTAATTATATATATATATATATATATATATATATATATATATATATATATATATATATATATATATATATATATATATATATATATATATATATATATATATAATCTCTAAATAACACTTAAATAAAAATTGATCCATAATTTCCTATCTCTTTATTTTTATATTTGCATGTTTATTTAATTTGATATTTATTTATTTATTCTAGATGTTTCTTTACTTTCCTAAGTATTATTTTCAATTAAACTTATTTAATAAATAAATAATTTTAATTCAATGTAGTCTATATCATACTTTCTGCTTACAATAATTTTATTATATTTTATTTACTATAGTAATTTTAATTTACTAACAATTATATTTTAATAATATTTTTTAGATGAGTATTCAATCAACTCAACTTCAAGTACAAGGATCAATATCAATCTAGACAATCCTGATTTTGTAAAGTTCAAATAGAGTAAAATGAACTTCCTTCTTTTATTTTATTTTATTACACATTTTGTAACATTCAACAAACAAAATTGTTAGTTCATTCTAATTCTTTGATTGATGTAGCTAAAAAATTATAAATTTCATATTAAATAACTACTTTGTATAAAAAATGGAGCAACATTAAATAAAAGAACTATCTTCTCCAAATTCTACCAACATTGATCTTGACAAGAGAATGTAAAAAAATAGAAGATCTTTGCAAGATATAATGTCCATGAGATGGGTATCAAAATCACATGTATGCAACCCTATCATGACCTTCATGTTCATAATATTCAATAATACTTTATTTTTTCTTAGTTTTAACATATATAAAATAACAGGATAATGTGTTCACAATTCGTGCAACAATCAATGAGATCGATGGTTCGGTTGAATTTTGAATTATGTTTCATGTGAGAGATGGTAAAAGAAAGTTACAAAAGTGGGAAATCAATACACTTGCAGAGAATGCAGACAATCATCCAAGTACCCAACAAGGTTTAATGTTTTGTATATAATGAATTATTTTTTATAACATAATTAAATAAATATTAAAAACTTTGAAATCTTGTTTGGTTCAAGATAAAATTGAAAGTATATGATGACACCAATGTAGCAACATTCACAATTTTCGATTGAGATGTGTAACAAATTCTAAACACAAAAGCATTTGAACTCCTTCACACCCGAAATGAAAATAAGGCTAACATACCCCATATTAAATACCTTTTACAAAGGCACTTTCATCCACTAAGTGTGAAAAAACAAGTTGGTCTGAAAAAACAATTTGTGATAAGTAAAAGCTCAAAGCTACAAGCATCCAATAAGTCAAAAGATGCATCTTCATCATCAAATGAAGTTTATTCAATCTTTGAAAGTCCATTAAGGAGAAAGACGAATAAACAAGTTGGTCTGACATCCTTTGATGAAGAGTTAATCTTACTTTTAAGTTTAAAATGGATCACACCAAAGAAAAACAAATTCAAAAACAAGTCACCGGAAAAAGGAAATAAATACAAAAGGTCTATTTAAATGAACAATTTTTGGTGTTTATTTACATCATTTTTATGTTTTTTACCATTATGGTTGACTATTTTTTATTTCATTAAATATATTTCTTAGATTGCTTTATTATGTCAATTTCACTTTATTTTAATATTGCTCTTATCAAATTTATACATAATGCTTACTTTTATCTTCAGGTTAATCAATTTTTGTTGAGTGGCCAGCCTCCAATTTTAGAATATTCCCTTCTAAATATATTGATAAATAAAAAATATCTTAATTTATACATAATTTTTTTGTCTCCTTTAACAAAAAAATAATATAAAATATAATTCACAATTATATTTTAAAATTTAATTTATCAAACAAATAATTTATATAAATATTTCTTTAATTATTTATCAACCCGCGCAACACGCGGGTTTGTGTCTAGTGTAATATGACAATAAGTATTTGTGCATGTCTTTGTTTGAGGCATATTCTCCACAAGTATGCCAATGAGGATGTCTCACTAGGACTAGATGTGGACCACATAATGATCGAAGACTCTATTGTGGTACACCACTAGGTGAAGGTTTTTCTTGCATTTAAAGATGATATTGACTTGTATATATGAATTATTTATATGAAATCAAACTCACTAGGATAGCTCACTAAATCCAATGTTATTTTTGACACAACATCGGTTTGTTTTTGCATATTTTACCTTTTCTGGTTTATTTCTTACTTTACAACATCGGTTTTTTTTAACATCAATTTTTTTTATAACCGATGCTAACATTAATACTTTTAACCTTGGTTCAAAACCGATGTTAAATGCCCAAAATAAATGATGTTAAAAGCATTTTTTCTAGTAGTGTGTATTGACATTATTGTTTTCATTATTTTAAACATTTCTTTTATCTGATACTAATTATTCAATTATTTTGGGCTAAATTTGAATTGCCTAAAAACTATGTGGACTAGTTATGTTTTTCAATTTTTAAGTTTCGGGTAATTTAAAAAACAAACAAGATATTAAAATAAAATTGCAAAAAAACAACATTGGTTTTTAGAAAAATCAATGTTGTGAATGTACGACAACATCGATTCTTCTAGAAACAAATGTTGTCGAGCAGAAAACAACATCGATTTTAAAAGTCATTAATAATTAACCGATTTTAAAAGCCTATTTTCTAGTAGTGATTCCATTTACAATCAAGTGTATCTCTATATTTAGTTAATAACTAGATGTTTACCCAGGTGTTGCGCGGTTTATGAATGTATCTCAATATTTAGTTAATTTTGTTAACAGTGAAAATAAAAAAATAATGTCAATTTGTACAATTTCACCTTTTTTTATGTTCATTGTTAGCAAATGTTTAAAAGTTGAAACTACACCACTATGTGTTGGTGTAGGCTTAGAACCCCTCTATAAGGTTGTAAGTTGTGAGATTGATTTCAAAAATAAAAGAGCAATTGAAAAAGTTATGTATTATTGTGGGTATGTTTGCATTATTTCCATTTTGGGTGTGAAGGAATTCGTGATGCAATCCTATCCCGCAAGGGCATTGGGTAGAAGACTCCAAGTAGATTGGGCTAGAGATCCAAGGGTAGGCCCCAGGGTTCTCATGAGCCTTAGGGTAGATTTCGAGCCCATGGGCTAAGTATGAACACGCTTATCTTTGTAAATATTAGAATAGGTTTTTCCTTCGTTTGGGCCTTGTATTTTGGCCATTCTAGTAGTATAGGGTTTTAGCCTTGTATTTCGGGGCATTTTGAGTAGTCTTTGTAGTAAGGACTTTTTTTTTGTATTTTCATGTTTTTTTGTCATGGGGGTGAGCTTAGCTATTATAGGGGGTGTGTTGCTAAGTTCTAGCTTCTCATCTCAAGGAGGTGAGCTTAGCTATTAGAGAGGTATGTGTAGCTAAGCTCTAGCTTCTTTAGGAATCTTCTTAAGGAAGCTTCTCAAGGAGGTGAGTTAGTTATGAGAGGGGTGTGTGTAGCTAAGCTCTAGCTTCTCAAGGAAGTTTTCTCAAAGAAGCTTCTCAAGGAAGTTTTCTCAAGAAAGCTTCTCAAGGAAGCTACCTAGTCTATAAATAGAAGCATGTGTAACACTTGTTGTAACTTTGATGAATGAGAGTCTTGTGAGACATACTTCAAAGTTCCACTTCTCTACCACTTTTATTCCTTCAATTTTGTACTCCCCCCTCTCTCTTTCTCTCCCTCTTTCTTTTCCTCCATTGAAGCATCCTCTCCAAGCTTCTTATCCAAGGCTCATCTTGGTGGTGAAGCTCCTTCTTCCATGGCTTATTCCTTAATGGATGGCGCCTCCTCTCACCTCTTCTCCTTTGTCTTCCGCTGCATCTCTATGGTGGAAAATCACCATTAAAGGACCTCATCGAAGCTCAAAGATCCAGCCTCCATAGAAGCCCCACAAGCAAACTTCCATCAAGTGGTATCAGAGCACAAGAGCTTCAAGTAGGTGCTCCTTAAACCTCCATTAATTTTTTTGCTTTACCTTCTCTTCCATTGTTGTTTCTTCATTTTTCTAATATATATGACCGAGAATGAATTTTTTGCATTGACCTATTAACAAATCATACTACTATTTTTAGCTACCACTATTACCCCTTGATTTATTAATGTCATGTGAAGTATAATTTTGGATGAGGATTATTTATGTCTCAACTCTAACAAATACTTTGGCCATAAAAAAGAGAGTATATACTATGGACATAAAAAAATTATATACTATAGAAACGAACAAATAACGAATGGATGGATCAAATTAGGCTTATTACTAAATATGCTAGGCTTATCTGTTAAGTGGGAATGATGGATCAGGTTTATCCCTTTTGGAAACAACAATTTGCCTTTACTGATGTAGTGTTGCTTTGCTTTGTACATTTCAGAATTCATGAAACAACATGATGTGTCGTAACATAACTTCTATAGTGTGATCCAACTATCTAGTTTTAGTCTTTTTTTATTCATTTTTGGGTTTTACTAATTTAGAATTTACAAAGTCTTTTCTCATTTTGTGTAGATATATCATAAAATTATATATACATATATCAGAAAATTAGTAAAAGAAAAAGATACTTATTCTCTAAAATAAACTAACTGAACCCCCTAATCTCCATTTGCACGGTGTAACGACAAGGAAAGAGAAAGGCATGGAGTGTAGGTCACGTGTCTTTCTCTCTCCTTGTTGTCGCCTAGGGTCTAGAGATAATTCATGTCCAACCCTTATAATTTAGGTTCCATGCATGATTAATAAAAGATTTGTCAAGGAGCCATTAGTTTCAATGAAAATATTGCTTCAAACAGGAGAAAGGAGTAGATAATACATTAAGGGGTATATCGTAACTACAATTCTACTTTTGTGTTGTTAATTTTGAACTTGTGCTGAACTTTTTTTATAAGCCTTAGTCATGAGTGAAGTTATTCCTTTAAATCCATTCATACCAAATGATCAATGTTGTAAGCCCCTGCTTCTAAATTTTTAAATTTAGAGCTGTGAATCGATATCTTTGAGCTAATATTACGGGAAGACCACTGTCAACTATTTTGATTGCTGCATCAAATTAACAACATTCAGTTTAACACGGATGTTTTGAGGTGTTCTTATTTCAGGAAAAAATTTATTAGTGGATAATCATTTCAACAAGAAGGAGGATCACGGGTTGGAACAGTTGATGTACTTGATTATATCCAGGTTGGTTTAGCATATCTTCCTTTTTTTATATAATATAGTATCATCGATGCATGCTTATGCTGATTGGGACTATGTGTAGCAAACTTCTGCATGTCTTTTACTTCTTAATTTCTTTGTCAGACTTTCCTAAGCTAGCAACTCCAGAGTAGCACTACAATATAAAGAGATAACAACCTTTCTTGGTCTTAATTAAAGATTAAAAAAGATACCACTTCAATCAAGACGCAACCAAGTCAAATATGCACACATTTGCTTTTCTTTTTATGTTCAAATTAAAGAATAAAAAAGCAGAACACTTGTCTATTTCTTCTTCTAATTTTTTCCTCTTTATAGGAATACAAATTTGGTTATAGACTTATTGTGGATTGATTATTTTTGTTTAATATGAATGTTTCCCACCCTTGACAATTTAATAGTGTGTTTCTTTACAATTTTCAACTAAGACCAGACACTAACCTTAGTCGTGGTGTGGTATTTTTGTTAAGTATAAAGGGGCTATACATAATACATTTTTATTTTGGTGTCTAAAGTACGACAGAGAGTTCTAAGTGGTAACCGGTAGCTCATTCACAAAAGCCACACCTAGTGGCTAGGATGATGTGCTTTTTGTATGCTTAGGTTTCTCTTTTCAAAAAAAGTAACGAGTAAGAATTTAATGATTTTTTAGTATTCTGATGTATTTTTTCTGTTACAAAACCTTCCATGTTGAATGGCAATTGATCTTTATTGCTTCCAAGACTTAATTTGAGATCCTAGACTTATCAAATACAGAAAAACTTGAAAGAGTAAATCTTGGTTCTTGTGAAAGCTTGTGTAGGCTCCATCTATCCATGTTGTCTCTCCCTAATCTCATGCATTTGTATTCAAGTGGCTGTAGAATGTAGAGAAATTGAAATCCTTAATGTTCATTCAAAATCTTTGTGACCCAAACCTTAGTAGAATTCTGAGTCTACACTGGAAGAGAGGGTCTGGGCACTTCATGTTTCTTTTTCATCTGTTGCTCCTCTATAACAATTTTTTCCTCCTCCTTTTGTTGATGGGCAGGCTTTTTGGTTTGGACCTTTCCCTTCTGCTCCCTAAGGATCCTTTTAACGTTTATAGCAAGGCCAAAAGTTTCCAAAGCCTTGTCTTTATTAGCAATAGCCTTGGCCAGTTTCTTCTACCTCTTTTGCTGAATGTCATCCTAGTTCACTAGAGGAATAAGTATGTTCCTCTTGATGTCAACCTTCATTACCTTCAGGTTTACAACACTGAAGTGTTGTTATCTAGTGATGAAGCTGCCCTTGTTGATAATGGACTGCTAGGAGTCATCATCCATTCCTTTGAAGACATGGAAGACTTAGTATTCCAAAAGAACTTTGTTGATGAGGTCGGCATAGTCGATGTCATCCAGTCCTCCCAAAGTCTTCATATTCCTCAAGATGTTGATTTAGATTGTGTGTAAGTTGTTTTGTAAAAATGTACAGTAAACAATGTAAGCTAACTTTCAGTAATCACTACTAGAAAGTAAGCTTTTAACATCGGTTACTAACCGATGTTGAAAGTACCAACGTTGAAAGTATTATTGTTAACATCGGTTATTTAACATCAGTTAACGTTTTAACATCGGGTTTTTAAAAAACCGATGTTGTTATTAGGAATTATTTTTAATATACTGTCTATTTTTTCAATAATCCCAAAAATTAACCTGCAAATTTTAAGTCATACCACACAGCATAACATATATAATTTGAATTATATTTTGAAACAGTTTTTAGTAGAAAAACTCCATGACAAATTTATTAATAACTATGAATAAAAAATGTTCAATGTTAAAAGGAGACATGGATTGTAAAAAATTTAAAGCAAGCTAGTAAACTAAGTAAACTAAAATTACAAATTTGCCTAACATCCTAAGTTTCATTTCTAACTTTCAGATAAAACATAAGTTAATAATATAATACCAATCATAACAAAATCAAATTTTTGAAATAAATAATTATTGTTTCCCAATTATTCTTGAAACTTCCTACGATTATAATTGACATCCAGTGCATCACGTAATATCCACACTCAGTGCTTCCTTTTTGTCTATTACACTAAATACATAATGAAATTTAGATATTCAACGTTAACACAAATTAGTCTACATATACATAAAATATAAGTAGAAGCATTGTTTACTTTAACAACAATCCACCTAGCACCAGCCTTGGATTTAGGTTGTGGAGTATCGTCAAGTCCTTTCAAAGCACTGTTGAATACAATCAAGGATTCTTATTGTACAATTAAAATATTGATGTTCCTAACTAATGCTAATGCAAATGTATTGAAAAATAACACTGACCAATTAATTATTCCTTTCAGGTAGTTGTCTGGCCTATTATGCAATAAACAAAACCAGACGAAAATATTTTCCTTAGGCAAAATGATGACCATTTGCCAATGTGCACTGCAGTGGATACCAATATAGGTTATTATAGTATTATACATTATTTAAATTCATTTGTTCAGTTTAACTTACCCATTCAGGTAGGCTCTTAGGTAGACATCCAGTTCTTCATGTAACTTTTTTATTCAAATTACGATTGCCTAGATCTCTGTCATACTTGTCTCAGTCATATGCCTATTGTTGTTAACACAAAGTAAATTATGTATGAATTTAAAACAATAATTTAGGTAATTAACAATAATCTAAATTGACTTATAGAATCTACAACTATATAATAGATATGATGAGACATTGACCATCGTGTGCTATTTCAGACAGATCTTCATTCTTTATGTACAAGGGGAAGTGTTCATTAAACACCCCAAACACGGTAGCATCCCACATAACCTGTAATGGCTTCAGAAAAAGTTGTGGGATGGTTAATGTCATCAGATATAGGGGATCATCGACCTCATGATCTGGCCTATCTGCAAGTTTTGTTGGTCCTACAGCTCCCTGTTTATCTAACAGATTGGTTAGCTTCACCACGAAAATATGGTCAAACTTATTGGTTACTGCACCGATTGTAAAAACAAGCTTCTACTTTGTGAGTTATGCAGAAAGGAAGTTTGAAAAATCATTTATTCAGAAGTAAGTAGTACATTCACTCTTCAACAATCAACATATTTAGTCTCAAATGATCGAATGAGTACTAATGGACAAATGAGTTGGAGGGACTGATCATATGGATTTGTTAAATCAAATTTACATAAGGTCAATTAAGCAGTGAACTTTTGTTCTCTTATCATCAAAGTATTTATGTTTCAAATGCGAAAAATTAAGAAAAAAACTCACTAGTATGAAACAAGACAGTATGTTACCAAAACATATATATAATTAAGTTCAGAATACAAGTCGTTGCTTATAATTAATCAGTCAACCAACCCACATATCCTTTTTTTAATTTGTTAGTGCACATAGGAAGCTTGGTTGATCACTGCAAGTGTAGTTTTGTCACTGGGAGACAAATCATGCAGTCACAACATTGTTTTGGCTCAAGAAGATACAATGCATAACTTCAACCATCATGTAGCAAGACATCTTAGTCATTTATCAGTTTTTGTGCCCACTTCTGATCTAGGGAAGTATTTAGGGGTTTTGTGATAATACTATGTACCCATTATTCAATCTCCTCATGCCCTGCCCCAATGAAAAACACTATGCTACCTTAATCAAAATGAGACCAAGTAGACCAAGTACAGTGATCACAACTATTGGAACACTACGCTACCTCAATCAAAATGAACAACACTACACTACATTATGCTACCCATTATTCTACTTTTGGAAACTCTGTCAAAATTGCAGTGGTCACAATTATTGGAACATCGCACTCAAAGTGAGATGTGGCCGCCATGGTGCTATACACATTACAATAGACATTAAGCATTCAAAGGTCTACAAAGTGATCACGACTTACCTCAATCAAAATGAGACCCTATGAGCATGAGTGAACACCCCAAACAAACTGCAAAGTGAGCACCAGTTCCACAAACCAAATCCTTGCAGTAGAAACAAACAAAGGACCTTGCAGTGAGCACAAGTTCCCCTAACAGACCTAGGTATTCAATAGAACATGTTACAGAGAAGAAAGAGTCATGAAATGTACCTAGGTGGAGAAGAAGAAGAAGAGAGCTTAGATGGAGAAGAAGAAATCGCGAGCAAATAGAGCTCGCGTCTGATATATTTGAAAATGTAAGTCCAACATCGGTTTTCAATATAAAAAAAAACCGATGTTAACAAAATGATGTTAATGTTAACATCGGTTTTCTAGAAGAAACCGATGTTAACTTATCATACATTAACATCGGTTTTCAAGGATTTATTTTGGGTTTTATTTTTATTTATTGTTCAAATACTTTATATTTAATATTTATGAAGGTGACACGATAAACAAAAAACATGCCACCACAATAAGAATCATAAGTGACATGCTGGGACAAGTGTGAAAAAAGAAAAAGAAAAACATTTAAAATGTTCAAACAGTATAGAACTGTTGAAATATATATTTCATATTAAGATTTTTAAGGCAGATGGTTGTGATTGCAAGTAAAGGACCACTTTTTTGTAGTGTCACCACAAAAACATTTGATTAATTTTGAAAATCTCTCACAATAGATTTGCTACGCACATATAAGCACTAAAAGGAGTTCTCAAGTATGATGTAGAAAAAAGGAAAAAAAGGGATTATATTAGCTCTAATGGTATTAAATATATTATATTAATAGTATTAATTATTGTAATCAGTTTTTCAAATGTAGTTTTCTTTTAATGATTTATTAAATGATATATTTATATTATTAAATTCATTCAATTAAATTCTTATTAATTTCACATTAATCACTTTTTTATATAAAATAAGTAAATAAAAAAGTATGTAAAATAGTTATAATTAGAGATTGAATATAGCTATTGATATAAATGAATCTCATTCATAATCTTCAATTGTGATGAGTGTACATCCACCACTCAAGTATTTCATGAAAACAAATACTGTCTCATACAAACAATATTATACACAATATAGGGTATATATTGAATTGGATTGTATCAATCACAAGTACATCTTTAATATCATTTCATAGCAAGGTCAGAAAAATAGAATCACAATTAAAGTAACATCATCACCAATGTGATTAGAATGATAAAAAAACCTAACAAATAAAACCCAAGACATCACATGATAATTAGAAAAATACAATAAAAATAAATAATAGAAATATTAAAAGTTAGATATACATAAATTAATATTATATACACAGAAAAATATGTACAAAGAACATTTTAGTTGATCAAGCAAATATCATAATTTTTGCCTTAATCGAAACCTATCCAAATCCAAGTGTGATTGAAAAATCACAATGCTGCAAAAGAACAAATTATTCTGCATTATGAAACATTGTCAATGATCTGGCACAAACATGCATCACGGTCATCAATTAACAATGTTTGTTGTCAACAATGAAAGCTTGAAACAAAAAAAAAAAATCATTAGCTTGCTCTTAATTTAATTAAGTAGTTTAAATGCTTATGGTAAGTTGATAGCAAAAGATTAGTTCCCATTTCAGTATTTTCTTTTAATGAAATCAACACAGTAACTCGTGTTTGTGTTCCTTTACAAGTGAATTGAAATAAAAAAAAATCAGGTTAGGGTTTAGAGGAGAAAGATGATGGAAAATATTTTGTACCTTGCTAATACCCCTGTCACCAATTCAGTTAGAAGATATCAACCTATTTCATACCTTGTACATGACGGTGCTCAAGGTGGCATTGTCGTCAGTCCCGATTTATTGTTTTTAAATTACTATGGCCAATAGTCACAAGAGTAGGAGAAGGTATGGTCTTGTTTTTCAGATCACAAAATATAATAAGTAGAGGGCTTTAATGGAACAATGTGCAAAGGGTATTTTCATGGTCTTTTAAACGATAGAATTTGACTAAAAAACAATAAAGATAAAATTGCAAATTTTACCCTTTAACAATAGAATTTGGCTAAAATATCAATCAACACATTGCTAGTAGGGAATGCAGTCTCCTTAGAAGGTCGTTTCCATTCGAAAAAGTGTACTCCTTTGTAAAAAAAATGGACACGGATGACTTTTTTTGGTCAACTTTGGTCAATCTTGCACTACAGGATCCTTTTCGGGGTGGAGAAGATTCATCCTCAGATCAAAAGCCATCTCATCATCAGAAGAAGCATTACCACAATAATGAAATTAACATTGAAAGCATCAGAACTATGAATATGACTCGATTTTGCTAGCAATAAGCTAGTTGTATTAATGAGTGGGTAAACGATATTTACTCATGATAGCTAAGACAAAATTGCCAACAACAAAGTCCACTGATTGGCGCTTCTGGTAAGCTTGTAACTCATAATTTTTAGTTGAAATTGTCAATTTTACACATGCAATCTTAATTCTCAACACACTTTTTGGATGAGTCTTCCAAGGATTGTGTTGCCTTCTCTAACTTTTCTTCCTTTTCCAGCGATAAGGTAAAGCTACAAAATTGAGTCTTCCAATGTTTGATATAAGTTTTGCAAGACCATCTTTAATTCGAATAAGTGGCTTAAAGGTGTAAATGCACAGTCCTTCCAAGCGAGCAACTCAAAGGTGTAACACCATCTTAGAATTTCGTATGAGCATCTTCAATGAAAATGGAAGACTTGAACGAAAATGGTTGGCTTGCTCCTCATTGTTCTAGGAATAGATAAGGATCTATATAATGAGCACAATGTATGAAGGATGGAAAAACTTCAATTTATGTAATCCCAGGTTAAGACTTGTAGTTCACACTAATCAATGACTAAGAAGCAAGAACCAAGCCATGTTTACAGAAAGGATATAGAAAAAATGACTTTCAAGTCTTCCTTTGAAGAGAAGAAGCAGATTGAGAGTCAATTGACACAAACAGATCAAGTCAATATGGTGAATGATACTACTAATACCATATTAATACCAATAATCGTAAAAATTAACAGAGAAAATTTTTCTCCATTATGTAATTGTTGGTAAAATGATGCGAGAATGATTACAAGTGTTGATCTCACATTTTATAAACAAACTTTCCCAATTAGTGATAAAAGAAATAGAAAAATTGAATATTGAATATTGAAATAAAAAATTCTTACCAATTCCAACTAAATGTGTAGTTGCAAATTATCATCTAAAGTTCAAGCATTTATGACGTGTTTGATTCTAATTCTAGTTGTAAATAGAGGAATTGAAAAATATGGAAAAGTTTAACAAGAAATTTGAGGCAACAACAAAATCAAAATGGCATAATAATTAAACAACAATTAAAGGCATCCCAATATATAGTTTAAGATTGTCTCGTCATTGGTCAATATTAATTAGTTCCAGAGCTTTTATTTGTCGTACGCCGTTTCTTACGCAGCTCCATAATGACCTGGATACAAGCAAACAAGACCACTAGTTACAAACAAGATATATTAACAATTTATTACATGGTATCTAAAACTCAGAAGTAAACTATAAGTTCAGGTTATAAAAAAGTAAATATACACTAATTAAGAATAAAAAATTAGCTTATCATACATCAATGTCATTAGAAGCTCTAATTAGTAAATTTTTTCTTTTCTTCGTTGTAGATGTTGAACTCTCTCCCGCTATTGTCTCTTTCTTTTTTACCGAAGTAGTCTTCTTAGAACTATTAATGCAAAAGTTAAAGATATATAGTTGATCTGAAATTAAATATACACTAAAAAGTATAAAAATGACTAAATTTATTAGTAGTACTTAGTAAATATATAGGAGGATTATTAAAAAAAATTATACCTTGTTTTTAATGCTTCTTGAACCTCGTTTATGTCTGTTTGTTTTGCCTTGTTTTTTGAAACCTCATCTTTCTCCAAATCTTCAAATTCAACACATCCAAATAATTTTCACTGAGCAAATTAACTAATTCTAAAAGTGTAATACATTCAATATTATAAAAACTTTATAAGATAGTAATCAATTATGGTCCCATATTCATTGAATTTGTATGGATCATAATTTATCAAGAATAAGGAGCAACATTTAGCAAGACCAATATAAAAGGAATGTGGATGTTATCTTAATTAACAATTTGGGAAATAACATGTATAAAGGAAGGTATACATTTGTTCTATAATCAACGCTCCCTCAAATTACTCACACCTACAAAGGATCATGAGAACACAACAAAGATTACATCGGAAGAAAAATAATAACAAACACAATAATTTAACGTGGTTTGGCACCTCTTACCTACGTCCACGGAACTGACTCAACAATATTTTCCTATCACATAATTGATTAGAAGATTGTAATCCACCCCAAATAGTGTATCACTTTACAAACCTGAGTACCACACTCAACCGTTACGAGAAATGATAACACTCTCACACAAAGACACTTTTCTCTCAACAAAGTGACTTTGTTTCACAATCTCTCTTTTCACACACACTCTCTTCATGCGTATCTTCTCCATTAATTCTCTTCTCTATTTATAGTGAAGATTGACACTGACTATAATAAATAAGTTCTCTAGGAAGTTGAAACAAAAACAACTTCCAATTCATCCAATCAAATACGTTTCATCTAGTAAAATGCAATCTTTCACTTTGTATTTAAACCAGCTAAACCTTTGTGATAAAAATTCAATTCCCACTATGTATTAAATGCACCTTATCTTTTTCGCTTGAAACACTACAATTCTCCCCCTCAAGCCAAAAGAGAAATATCCTTCGATCAATTTGAAAGTGAACAAACTCCTCCTCCAACGGAAGTATCTCCCAACACTTCTACAATATTAGAAAACTTCATTTTCTTCTTCACTTTGCAATCATGGTTTCTCTTCAAGTCTTGTCCATCCAAATAACAAAGGTTACCTTTATTTTTTTGTCCTTGCAATACCAAGTATCTCCCCTTGTACACCTCATCCAAATTCAAAGTTTATCTTCCAACATAATAGAGTAATTCTACACCATAATTAGCCAAATGATCAGCGCATACATTACTATCTCAGAAAATATGGGAGACACGAAATTCCATTTGGGCCACAATAGAATAAAGTATTCATCCAGACATTTCTTAAATCCTAAGGAGCCACATTGATAACACTAAAAGCCTTGAGGACTAAAAGGGAATCCACCTCCAGCCAAAGCTTGCCCTAACCTTTGGAATGAGCTATAGAAATAGCCAAAACAACTCCCTCTAGTTCAGTTGTAAAGAAAGAAAGATATCCACATATAAAACATATCCTCCTAAGAAAGCACCAGAGTAATCATGAAATAACCTACCATAGCGAAGGGAACCATGAAATGATTTTACCAGCCTTGGGTGCATGAATATTGATGTTAAAAGCTTTGATGACCTGAAACTCACTCAAAGAGGATCTCATACAGCTTGAAGTAAGATAACCGGCCCACAAGCAAAATATGAGCAAACATAAGGATCATTGCTTGCTGCTATGAGACAAAAAGATTATGAAAGCAGGCTTGATTGTGGCAACTTAAGATCGCCCAAACCACAAAGATAAAACTAGCAAGAACAACATCTTTAGCTTGCAGGTGAACAACTAATTTGCCAACAACCAGGATAAGATCCATAGGAGAAGCAAGATTAAAGCCATGACCAGTTAAGTTATAGATGATAACCAAGACCAAATCTAATCTCCAACCCAACTTCTTCTAAAAGAGAGCATACTTTGTGCAAAGCAAGAACGACCAAAATTCTTTGTAACATTTCGTAGAAATGGAAAGACATTAAAAAAATATATGGAAAATTCTGGTTGTATACTTTGTAGGAGGTTTATCCATCTTTAGTCATAAGACATGTAAGATGAAGAGAGAGAAAGTATGAATCGTAATAGGAGTCGCACAAAAACGGTACCTTGAAAGAAAAGGTGACACTTGACAGCAACAAAGAAAAACAGTATCATGAATAGCTCTGTGGAATATGTGAGAATGTTTGGATTAAGATTTGGATAACATGTAGGGATTCCCTAGTTCTTTTATAGTGAATTCAGCTAGATTTCTATGGAACCCACAATACCTTTTAGAGGTATCATTAGGGGGCATTGTTTGTCCATCAAAATCAATTAATTACCTACCAAAGATTGTTTCTCTATACGAATCAATATCCATGTTAGTGTTTGAGCATTCACCTAGATTAAGGATTCTCTTGTGAATTGCCTCACTTGCTCCAATGACAGTAGAATTCAAATCAACAAATATTTTTTTTATTTGAATTCTACTGTCAAAACATTTTTACATGAACTTTTCATGCTACCATGTTTCATATTTTCACAAAGAAATGAGTAAGCAAAACTAGTATCCCATTGTACATAGCATTATTGTAACAGGTAGATTTACTCATTTTAAAATGAATGGTTGAATATTTTTTTCACTTTATTGAGTGTTCCCTGGACATTCCAACATCTTTAATCATGTAATTTCAAAATTTATGCTTTTCTTTGTATCATAAATTTAATTTTTCTACTCTTCCTTCACATCCTCTTGCCAAAAAATATATGGAACACTTTTTCTTGAACATATACATATTCATGATTTCCATTATGCATAAGAATCATATCAAGAGAGGAAATATGACATAAAATAATTAAGTAAATCAACATATTATATCTAAGAACCATATTTAAAATATGCTAGTTAAACATCATAATTATATATTAGAGGCTAAGGACTAACTCACCTCCAATGTCCAAGTTTTGGGTATTCTCATTCTCACTCATTTTCAGATTGATGCTCTTGAAAACCCTTTATCAAATCCAACCAAGAATTACAAAATCAAAAATAGATTACTTGGACAGATAGAGATATGGTCAACAAGCAAAAAAGAAAATCTGAGAATTTGAATCAAGGAAAACATAATTTCAAAATTTTATCTAGATTCACCTCTTGACCGTCCTACCTTGCTTAAGTGTTGAGATAGAACCTTTAGCAAAAGTTAGAAAGCGTGATTCTCCACCCAGAGACACTTGTAACCTTCAACATAAATATATATGACTATAATGGTTTATTTCAATCAGATACATTTTGCTCTAGGACTTTTCCACCATTGATGTATTATTTAATTTAATACAAAACACAATTAATGTATAAAATTTAATGATATATTTTAATTAATAAATTCATAAAATTAATTTTAATTAATTTCACATTAATGTTGGGACATGTGTCAAAAAAGAAAAAGAAAATCATTTAAAAGATTCAAGCCCCCTTTTGTTGTATTACCACCAAAACATTTGATTATTTTTTAAAATCTCTCTGAATAGACTCACTACGTTCATATAAGCACTAAATGAAATTATCAAGAATGATGTACAAAAAAGGGAAAGAGAGATTAAATTAGCTATGATAGTATTCAATATATTTTATTACAGTATTAAATATTATACTCTTAATTTCTAAATGTAAGTTTCTTTTATATATGGTTGATATTTTAAAACTAATTTTCTTAAAAACTTAATTATATAACAAAATTGTGTCATACCATACATTTTATCATACTAATACTTTTTCAAATAAATTTTTCATATATATATATATATGTGTGTGTGTGTGGTGTGTGTGTGTTGTGTGTGTGTGTGTGTGGTGTGGTGTGTGTGTGTGTGTGTGTGTGTATTTGAAATTTATTCTTCATAATGTTTTATAAAATAATTTATTTAAAATTTTAATCAAACAACAAATTGCTTTATACCATAGATTTTATTATAGTAATACCTTTCATCAAATCTAATTTCTTAAATATTTGTTTGACTTTTACTTTTTCAGAATAACATGTTTACTAATGTTTCTAAAATTTTGATAAAATAATAACCAAGACAAGTATTATATTAATGGCATTATAAACTGTTCTAAAAAAATCATTTAACACTATATGAGTATTTTATTACAAATCTAAATTATGTTCATTACTAGTATAAAAAAATCATCATCACGAGCAACAACACACAAATGGGTCATCAATAGGGATGACAATAGGTAGGGTAGGAAAAGTATAATAGTAAACATCCTCATACTCGCATGATAAGCAATACACGTAACCGCCCTCATACCCGCATTTGTAATATGAGAGGAGTGGTTGATTTCAAAAAGATACGTTTTGCTCTAGGAACTTTTCCTTCATTAATGTATTATTTAATTTAATACAAAAATACAATTAATGTATACAATTTAATGATTTAGTAAATGATATATTTTATATTATTCAATTCATATAATTAAATTCTAACAAATTTCACATTAAATAAGTAAATAAAAGAGTATGTAAAATAATTATAGTTAAAAATTGAATATAGCTATCAATCTGAACGGATCTCATTCATAAGCTACAATTGTGATGGGGTGTACATCTACCACTCAAGTATTTCATGAAGACAAATAGTGTCTAATGCAAATAATCTTATACACATATAAAGGATATATATTGAATTCAACCGTATCAATCATAGGTTCCCTTGACTATCGTTTCACAATGTCAAGAGAAAAATCACATAGTTAAATTAACATGAAGAGAAATATTGTCTAATAAATACAATCTTACATACAATATAGGGTAACAATCACATTATAATTAAAATGAAATCAACATCATTACCCATGTGATTAGAATGATAAAAAAAACCTAAAAAATGAAATCAAAGACATCACATGATAATTAAAAAAATACAATAACAATAAAGAATAGAAATATTAAAAATTAGATATACATAAATTAATATCATATACAGATAAAAATATGTACAAACAACAACCTTTTAGTTGATCAAGAAAATATCATAATTTTTGTCTAAATCAGAACCTATCTAAATCCAAATGTGATTGAAAAATCACAATGTTGTAAAAGAAGAAATTATTCTGCATGGTGAAATATTGTCAATGATCTAGCCCAAAAATACAATGGTATCATCGATAAAAAATGTTAGCTATCAACAATAAAAGCTAAAAACAAAAGAATCCGTTAACTTTCTCTTAATTTAAGAAATTTCAATGATTTTGGTAAGCTGATAGTAGAAGATTAGTTCCCAATTCAATATTTATTTTATCAAATCAACACAGTAACTCATGCTTGTGTTCCTTTGCAAAAAGAAGAGAAATAAAAAAAAATCAAGTTATGGTTTAGAGGAGATTGATGATGAAATAGTTTTTGTATCTTGCTAACACCCCTATCATCAATTCAAGTAGAGGATGTCAACCTTTTTCGTACCTTGCCCATGGTGGTGCTAGAGGTGGCATTATCATCAGTCATGATTTATTGTTTTTAACTTGCGATGGACAATAACCCCAAGACTAGAGAAGGTAGTGTTTTGTTTTTCGGATCAAACAATAAAACAAACAAAGGGCTTTAATGGAAAAGTGTGCAAAGGGTATTTTAATGATCTTGACAAGGAAAAATGAGAAGTTAGGGATGAAGAAGGGTTGAAAGAGAAGGTGGTTTTGGAGATGAAGAGGGATTGAGAGAAAAACATCAACGATTTTGTTAGGATTTTTATTTTTATTTGTAGTTTTGGATACTTTATATTTAACATCAAGTATTTCATGAAGGCAAATATTGTCTAATAAATATAAGCTTATATACAATATAGGATATATATTGAATTGGTGTTATCAATCACATGTACATATTGACTATTGTTTAAGAGAAAGGTCAGAAAAAAATAACATAGTTGAATCAACATCATTATCAATGTGATTAGAATGATAAAAAAACCTAACAAATGAAATCCAAGACATCACATGATAATTAGAAAAATACAATAACAATAAAGAATAGTAATATTAAAAATTAGATATACATAAATAAATATTATGTACAGAGAAAAAAATGTTCAAACAACAACATTTTTGTTGATCCGGAAAATACCGTAATTTGTGCCTAAATCGAGACCAATCTAGATCCAATTGTGATTTAAAAATCACAATTCTTAAGAAGAATAAATTATTCTGCATTCTAAAACATATTTAATGATCTAGCATGAAAATACATTGCAACCATAAATAAATATTGTTAGCTATCAACAATAAAAGCTCAAAACAAAAAAAATCTGTCATGTTGCTCTTAGTTTAAGCAATTTAAATGTTTCTACTAATTAAGTTGATAGCAAAATATTAGTTCCCAATTCAATATTTTTTTTATCAAATCAACACAGTAACCTGTGTTTGCATTCTTTAGCAAGTGAAGAGAAATAAAAAAATCAGGATAAGGTTTAGAGGAGAAAGTTGATGGAATTTTTTTGTACCTTGTTAATGCTTCTGTCACCAATTTACGTAGAGGATATCAACCTATTTCATTCCTTGTCCATGGCGGTGCTCATGGTGGCATTACCATCGGTCTCGATTTATTGTTTTCTACTTGCGATGGCCAATGGTCACAAGAGCAAGAGAAAAATATTTAAAAGTTTAAAAACAGCTTAAAACTTGTAAAATATATGTCCAATTAAGATTTTTAAGCCAATTTGTTATGATTGTCGGTATAAGCCCCTTTTCTTGTAGTGTTACCACCGTAACATTTGATTAATTTTTAAAATCTATCACAATAAATTCACTACGTACCTATAAGAATTAAAAGAAATTATCAAGTATAATGTAGAAAAAGAAGAAAAAGATGGATTAAATTAGCTCCAATGTTATTCAATGTATTATACTAACATAATTAAATGTTATAATCATAATTTTTTAATGTAATTTATTTTATATATGTTTGAATTTTTCTTTTTCAAAATGATTTAAAGCTAAATTTCTTTAAATTTAAGTAAATAAAAAAATTGTGTCATACCATACATTTTGTTATACTAATAATTATTTTTTCAAATCTAACATTCTTATTTATACATTTGACTTTTGTTTTTCAAAATGTTTTTAAAATATACATATTTACATTTTTAATTAAAAAAAATTGGCTCATACCATAGATTTTATTATACTAATACATTTCTTCAAATCTAACTTTCTTAAGTATGTGTTTGACTTTTACTTTTTCAAAATAGCTTATTTATTGGGTCCCATATCTCATTTAATGTTTGTCTCTTGATATTGTAGTTTTCAAAAAAAAAAATCATCGATTTTTGGATAATTACTTGACAGTTAGTTGTTTTGCTTGCTGGATTTCGTTTGCATGGCTAGCGTTTTTGTGATTTTGGATTTCGAGTTTGAAATTTGGGTTTTCTTTGCCACGATCTCAGTTATTTTTTATTTCAGTGTGATTTGATCATTTTTTCCTTTTCCGTTTTGGTAATCATGATTGTTATATCAGTTTTTTGTTCCTCTTTTCTATTTGACTCTCATTCTTGTGTATAAATCACATGAACTTGTAGGAATTAGGATTTAATGCTTGAATCTGAAATCACCTTTGTTGTCCATTATTGCTTGATGAAATGTCAATTTGATGTGTGCCTATTCGATGATGTCAATAGAAAATCTCTTCTAATGAATTTAAGAACAGATAATTGCACTAAAGAATTTTTAGAGAGAGAGTGTGTATGTAAGAGAAATAGAGAAAGTTATGGATGGCTTTGAAATTGAGCTTTGGAAAGTTCTGATATTATGTAAACATTGATCATTTATAAATCAAATTGTTAATCTTGGAAAAGCATGAGTACATGGCATATGATTGTGGTTTGATCTGACAAGTGCCTTCTTGTTGTATGAAGTGCATAAAAAATGAGTGCTAATTGGTTTCATTTGATTAGACTGCTGGCAATACAGGTTAACTTTCTATTGCCCCATGAAAAAAGGAGACATTTAACTATATATCATTTTGTTGTTGTTTACTTTATCAAATTACTTTTTATCATGCACAAGTGTGCATGCACATGCTGCTCTCAAAACCTATTTGTGATTGAACTTTTGATTTATCATTGTGATAGTCTAGCAAGCCTGTCAGGCTGAATTCCAAGTAGCATTGTAGACTCAGAAAGAAGTTGAGCCAATGTTCATTGGGTAGATACTGATGAATGAGAAGAGCTACACCACTACAAATAACATATCCAATGGGTAGATACTGATGGTCATGCATTTGACAAAAAGGAAAAAACATAAAGAAAAGGAATTGTAAAATAAAAATAATGGCAAAAGATATCACTAGAAGTCTAGAACTACATAGAAAAAAAATCATGAAAACAAAAATATAGCACCAACTAAATTGTACAAGGGCAAAGTAGAGAGTTCTCCATTATTAATTTTGAAGATCCTTTAAAGATTATTTCTTTCTTCTTAATGTTTGAATCCCTATCCAAACAGTTCTGCAAATGGGGCTAAGACATGCATCTATGTTATGAAAATAACTCCTACACACAAGTAGATAAAGCAACGTTTGCCACTTCAAAATGACACCCATTTAAAAGAAGGGAAAAGTGTCAATGAAAAAATAAAGGAACTAACACTACTAGAAAAATATGATTTGACGACGCACATTCTACGTCGGTGTTGAAGAACCCGTCGTAGTTGTCAACACGGTGGCATTTACGTAATTATATAATTTTTTTATGTGGCGCGTTTGTTGTACAACGACATTTGTCTATAACCCCGTCGTTGTAGTTTTGATGGAAGTCATGAAAGACAGTGCTTGTAGGTACACCGTCCTAGAAATAGTCACATACAAAGTCGGTCTCATTAAACACCGTCGTAAACTTTGTAGTTTATATAGTCTCGCGGTAAACACCCTCTCTTGTACCCTCCAAAAACCTAGCGCCCCCGCTATTGCCTGAACTACTTCATCCCGCCGTGAACTCCGTCCCGTTACCATCCTGACGTTTTGTTTCCCGCCGTGAAGTACCTAAAGCCGAAGTGGACCTGCTGCTCCCACCACCGCCACGTAGCCGAAGTCATGCCTTTTTGAGTGGCGTTGCCACCTTTCGAGTGTTCCTGAAGGTAAGGATGTCGAAGTTTTTTAGTTCTGTTTTGGTAATGGTTCAATATGTTATAGTATTAAGGGTTTTTGAGTTGTTCTTTGGTAATGCTTGAATATGTGATTATCGACTTGTTCACTTGCCCTGACAATGTTATCATTCAATATGCAAAAAGGATTTGAAGCAAAATAAGTGAAAATCGTGCCCTTTTGTGTTTAATTGTTAGTATTTGAATTGTTTGTGGTTGTACCTTTACATAAACTAAAAACCCTCTTTCCCAATTGGTATCCCATTTGATTTCCAAACATGCTCTAAGACGCTGATATTGAGAAAGTGATTTCCGAACATGCTGCAATCCCTTTCCACTCATTGTTCATGTTACTGTACTAGTGTTGTTCACACTTATCGTGGGGAAACTCTGCTCGGGAAAAATGTATTGTTATAACCATCCTTTGAAAAAAATAAATTGTGTGAAACAAGTTACTATAGTATACATCTATCAACTGCAGGCTGCTATTTGGAACTAAGTACGAAAAGGTCACTCATAGAAACTAAGTACAAAAAGGTGCGTATCTTCTGAATCTGAAATACAGTTTTGCATCTGTTTCTATTGGTTCCAGGCTGTTATTATATGGGCTCTCTTCAAACTTTTTCGTATTGTCATATTTCATACCTGTGTTTAGTTCAAATTGTCAACTCATAGATATAATGTTATTTTGTTCTTCAACGCCTGCATAATATTAAAATTATGGTATGCAATTCCTAATAATAAAACCAATCTTCATATATTTTTAATTTTAAATAGATATTGTATTTTTATGATAGATGTGTCAACATAGATCCAGAATTCTGGATGTTGATTCTGTCATTGTTAACTGTGGCTTGTTAGCTATTGGAAATTTGGTTTTGTACTTATTTTATTAGATTCCAATAAGATTGTCTTAGTGAATGATAACTTTAATCTAGACCAAAAAAACTATTGGAAATTTGGAATAGGGAAAGAAAGCCATAGAGAATGGGCAACGACATCTTATATTAGTGCATGTGATTTTCCTCTGTGTCCAACTTGAAAAATTGTGAAGAGTGTAAAATTTATTATCTCCTTAATTAGGACAGCATAGCATCACCTTCATATATAGCTAAAAGATGCAATAGTTTGTTACACCTTACAAGACAATAGAATAAACACTAGAAATTAGTTTGTTACACCTTACAAGACAATAGAATAAACACTAGAAATTAGTTACCTGCTATTTGCAGGTTGATTTAAAAGAAATGCAACCTCTTTAGCACTATGAACATCCACTACTTTGAGATCAGAAACTTGTGTATTTCCATTTGCGTCATGTTTGATTGTATATTGTTTTCCAGGAGTACCATTTTCCATGCGTGTTGTTGTAGATATCAGATCACGGATCCTTTCATTGTATATTTCCAACATTGACACCTGTAAATTTTGCAAGGAAAACCTTATCAGCAATTCTGTGTCATATTTAAAATTTTATACACATTGCAATGGTGAAAAATTAAGAAGAAAAATACTCTGTTACCTACATTTCATATTTCCAGCCTTGAGGTTGTTGAGACTGTTTTGTTTGAAATATTTGCTCTAATGAACGAGGTATCAAGCCCTTCTCCTCTAGATGTACAGGCCTTCCCAGCATTGTATAGGTTTTCCCTGACCCTGTGTCTGACCACAGGCAAAGATGCAAACCTGGAAAAGAAAAAACATCACCATTTTATTAGACATCAATGTATATAGTATATATATTGATTTACAAACATTCATGCTAGAAAGGCAACATCCAACACCAAATCTAACAGATAGACATTTGTCTCACAACACTGATATGTCAGAACCAAAGAATAATAGGGCAAAGAAGGGCAAAAATACAATACAACATGAAAGTGAGTATAGAAAATAAAGGGTTTTAGAATTCTGCTTTTCCAAAATTGACTAGTAATAGTGCATTAAATGGTTGATCCATATGTATATACGATTTTAAATGAATAGTGCTTTAGAGATGACAGAAGAACTTTGAAATTACCTTGTAACCATCAAGAGCACTTGGTACAAGCTGTGAAATTTCTACAAAAACTTCTTCTTGTGATGCCTCTGGTGTAAAAACTTTATCAAATGTAAAAGAATGTTTTTGGCCTAAGAACAAAACAAGAGCAACATGAGTTGATATTTTTACAGCACAATCTAATTCAAGGAAAATGAAATAAGAATTGTTTAAAATACATCATCACAACAGATATACCATTTTGGGCTAGGTCAATGGCTCATCCAGAAGTTTCCATTGAGGTTGGATAACTGAAAATCTTGCCTTCTGTGCTACAACTTTCATCAGCTAATAAAGGCCTCACTCGACAGAATACACGAATGTTCCCTTTTAACTCCTGTTAATATGAAGATTATTAAGGTGTCAATTATTATTATCAACGTTTTGGTTCAGGGAATTACCAAAATGGTATTATGTAATTTTTTCCTCAGCCTCTCCTCTTCTATAAGTTTATATTCTGCATCTGCTAAGCGTCTTTGCTACTCATTCACAAATTTTTGTTGTCCTTTGTACTCTGTCCTTGTCTCGTATGCAGATATATTAGACACCTAACAAGGAACAAAATCTATGAATAAGATAAATAATCATCATAATGTATATGTCAAGGACCAACTAAAGAATTAAGCAATTAGGTAAAATTTCACATTCTTTATCTAACAAATATATCAAATGGTTCTATACCTAGTAGTATACAACTATTAAAAAAAATTCTTGATTACCTGCAGTTTCTTCTCTGCAGTTGCTAGTTGCTCTTCCAATGCCTTTATCTGATTATCTTTCAAAGAACATTTTTCCTGGAGGAAGGAAGCTCATCCTCTCATGACTCCACAATAACAGAATGGTGTGATATTTAATTAAAATAAATAGGGTATACAAACCTACCTCCAGATCATTGGCTTTTAAGGTCAAGCTGTCCAATTCAGTGGAGGAGTGCTTCCTAGATTCTTTAACTTTCTCTAATTCAGAACTTAAAGTTTGTACTTGAGATAATTGTCAGTCTCGCTCATCTCTTACTTGTTGTAACTCTCCTCTAAGAGAGGAAACTTCTGTAGCCAGGACATCCTTCTGTTTTATAGCCTCCTCTTGAGAAGACTAATAAAAGAACCAAGGAAACTAGGTAATATACCAGCTGCATGATAAGTAAGAAATAAAAGAGAACAAAAAAGACAGCAAAACAAGTTCAATAACTAGGGTCATCGGAATTTTTTTGAAAGATTAAGATAGTTATCTTAAATCTAAAACCAAAAATTACATGTGCCTAAAATTAAGATAAAACAATATAAAATAAAGTATTACAACAACTCTTAAAACTCTGCAATCAACTAAACTTGGCAGGATATTAGCACTTTCAGTTCTTTGATCCTTCTTAACAAGGATTCTTATGAGATCTTTAGGGCATATATACCTTAAGATCATATAATTTCCACTTTCCACTACTAAAAATAATGCAGAAAGACCAAAAGCATCAGTCTTGTAGGAGTAACATCTTGTTACTCTCTGTTATTTTCACTAATATTCCAATTTCTTTAATATATGAAAAGTGTTATTAAATTCTTGCTCGTGTTTGTATGTTTATTAATAAAAGTTTTAAAATGATTTGGATAAAATGGTTTTTTTGAAATCAATCTTGGTTAAAACTAATTTTGAAGTGATGTATGATTTATGTTTTGTTAGTAGTAAAATTCAATATTTTATCCAACAATGCAAACATTGACAAACATATTGCTTCAACTTAAAATCCAATTACTTTGTTCGAATCCTAGTACATAGTTGTCTTAAATACTTGAAGGGATAGTTTTACTGTCAATAATGGTCATCTGAGTTGGAAATTAAAGATTGTCTCAAGTGGAAGATACATGTGATTAAGACAAAAAAACTTAAAATCCAATTATATATTCAAATACAGCATGACATTAACTGGAATGACAAGCAAAATTTTACAAGACAGGCATACTGGATGAATAAATGAAATTGTTGGTTGTGAAATAATGTTATTTTCAGTTATGCTGTATAATTTTATTCCCCTATAGGTTATTAAACTTTTCCCATTGTCATTTCTCAGGGTTTTTAAACATAGGACAACCAAGTGTTATTGCCATTGAGGATCCATAGGTTTTGTTGGAAGAACTGCCTTTTGCTTTTATAAAAATGAATATTTTCTTTCTGTCAAAATAAATAAAGCAAGAAAGTGGATTGTATATGATGGATTATTCATGATTTTCCTCTTGCTTTATGTTTGCATTTCTCAGTTATGAGCTTATTTCAATTTACTTGGGTGGAGTTTTTTTTTGTTATGGGTGGGGATAAAATAGGGGGTTTGAATGTTGCTGTTGTCAGTTTCTTTTAGTGGACTCTTGATTTTGTAGAGGATATTGAACAGTTATGTCGTATTTTGTAGCTTCTTTGAATCTCTTTGCTTCTCTTTCCAAGCTGCAGGATATTGATAATTTTCCTTTTAGTCATACTTGTTCTGTCAGTTGCATTCT
>NW_021144579.1:0-50840 GCF_004193775.1 Glycine soja | reverse complement strand
TTTTTAAAACTATTATAATAAATATCAATTACTAGAAAAAATAAACAAACCTGCAAATAATTAAAGGAGTTCTTCCCAATGTGATTCTTTGGTGCCTGATTCAGCCCAGAAAAAATAATAAAACTTTAGTCAATCAACCACATCTATGACAAAAATTTCCCCTAATATGTACAAAATAATTTGTGCCAATCAACTTCATATTATAAAAAAATAAATTGCAAGGCATTTACTAAAGAAAGTAGTGAAGACAGAGTTCCAAGACTATTCAACCCCAGCTTAGATAATCTGTCGTAGACTACCCTAGTATGAATAGTTTTTTCCTAGAATTTTGGTTCCCAAATATCTCCAATTTCCACTTTTAATATATTCCTTGGTAAAATATTCAGCAACTGCTCCAAAATAGCATGGGACTAGTGGCTTTGGAAATGGAAATAGTGACTCCAAATATTTTGTTTTTGAAAAATCAGAAAGACCAAATAAAGAGAGAAAGGTTGTGGAAGAATGCAACTGACAGAACAAGTATGACTAAAAGGAAAATTATCAAATATCCTGCAGCTTGGAAAGAGAAGCAAAAGAGATTCAAAGAAGCTACAGAATACGACATAACTGTTCAATATCCTCTACAAAATCAAGAGTCCACTAAAAGAAACTGACAACAGCAACATTCAAACCCCCTATTTTATCCCCACCCATAACAAAAAAAAAAAACTCCACCCAAGTAAATTGAAATAAGCTCATAACTGAGAAATGCAAACATAAGCAAGAGGAAAATCATGAATAATCCATCATATACAATCCACTTTCTTGCTTTATTTATTTTGACAGAAAGAAAATATTCATTTTTATAAAAGCAAAAGGCAGTTCTTCCAACAAAACCTATGGATCCTCAATGGCAATAACACTTGGTTGTCCTATGTTTAAAAACCCTGAGAAATGACAATGGGAAAAGTTTAATAACCTATAGGGGATAAATTATACAGCATAACTGAAAATAACATTATTTCACAACCAACAATTTCATTTATTCATCCAGAACGCCTGTCTTGAAAAATTTTGCTTGTCATTCCAGTTAATGTCATGCTGTATTTGAATATATAATTGGATTTTAAGTTTTTTTGTCTTAATCACATGTATCTTCCACTTGAGACAATCTTTAATTTCCAACTCAGATGACCATTATTGATAGTAAAACTCACCCTTCAAGTATTTAAGACAACTATGTACTAGGATTCGAACAAAGTAATTGGATTTTAAGTTGAAGCAATATGTTTGACAATGTTTGCATTGTTGGATAAAATATTGAATTTTACTACTAACAAAACATAAATGATACATCACTTCAAAATTAGTTTTAACCAAGATTGATTTCAAAAAAACCATTTTATCCAAATCTTTTTAAAACTTTTATTAATAAACATACAAACACGAGCAAGAATTTAATAACACTTTTCATATATTAAAGAAATTGGAATATTAGTGAAAATAACAGAGAGTAACAAGATGTTACTCCTACAAGACCTGATGCTTTTGGTCTTTCTGCATTATTTTTAGTAGTGGAAAGTGGAAACTATATGATCTTAAGGTATATATGCCCTAAAGATCTCATAAGAATCCTTGTTAAGAAGGATCAAAGAACTGAAAGTGCTAATATCCTGCCAAGTTTAGTTGATTGCAGAGTTTTAAGAGTTGTTGTAATACTTTATTTTATATTGTTTTATCTTAATTTTAGGCACATGTAATTTTTGGTTTTAGATTTAAGATAACTATCTTAATCTTTCAAAAAAATTCCGATGACCCCAGTTATTGAACTTGTTTTGCTGTCTTTTTGTTCTCTTTTATTTCTTACTTATCATGCAGCTGGTATATTACCTAGTTTCCTTGGTTCTTTTATTAGTCTTCTCAAGAGGAGGCTATAAAACAGAAGGAAGTCCTGGCTACAGAAGTTTCCTCTCTTAGAGGAGAGTTGCAACAAGTAAGAGATGAGCGAGACTGACAATTATCTCAAGTACAAACTTTAAGTTCTGAATTAGAGAAAGTTAAAGAATCTAGGAAGCACTCCTCCACTGAATTGGACAGCTTGACCTTAAAAGCTAATGATCTGGAGGTAGGTTTGTATACCCTATTTATTTTAATTAAATATCACACCATTCTTTTATTGTGGAGTCATGAGAGGATGAGCTTCCTTCCTCCAGGAAAAATGTTCTTTGAAAGATAATCAGATAAAGGCATTGGAAGAGCAGCTAGCAACTGCAGAGAAGAAACTGCAGGTAATCAAGAATTTTTTTTAATAGTTGTATACTACTAGGTATAGAACCATTTGATATATTTGTTAGATAAAGAATGTGAAATTTTACCTAATTGCTTAATTCTTTAGTTGGTCCTTGACATATACATTATGATGATTATTTATCTTATTCATAGATTTTGTTCCTTGTTAGGTGTCTAATATATCTGCATACGAGACAAGGACAGAGTACAAAGGACAACAAAAATTTGTGAATGAGTAGCAAAGACGCTTAGCAGATGCAGAATATAAACTTATAGAAGAGGAGAGGCTGAGGAAAAAATTACATAATACCATTTTGGTAATTCCCTGAACCAAAACGTTGATAATAATAATTAACACCTTAATAATCTTCATATTAACAGGAGTTAAAAGGGAACATTCGTGTATTCTGTCGAGTGAGGCCTTTATTAGCTGATGAAAGTTGTAGCACAGAAGGCAAGATTTTCAGTTATCCAACATCAATGGAAACTTCTGGACGAGCCATTGACCTAGCCCAAAATGGTATATCTATTGTGATCATGTATTTTAAACAATTCTTATTTCATTTTCCTTGAATTAGATTGTGCTGTAAAAATATCAACTCATGTTGCTCTTGTTTTGTTCTTAGGCCAAAAACATTCTTTTACATTTGATAAAGTTTTTACACCAGAGGCATCACAAGAAGAAGTTTTTGTAGAAATTTCACAGCTTGTACCAAGTGCTCTTGATGGTTACAAGGTAATTTCAAAGTTCTTCTGTTAGATTTGGTGTTGGATGTTGCCTTTCTAGCATGAATGTTTGTAAATCAATATATATACTATATACATTGATGTCTAATAATATGGTGATGTTTTTTCTTTTCCAGGTTTGCATCTTTGCCTGTGGTCAGACAGGGTCAGGGAAAACCTATACAATGATGGGAAGGCCTGGACATCTAGAGGAGAAGGGCTTGATACCTCGTTCATTAGAGCAAATATTTCAAACAAAGCAGTCTCAACAACCTCAAGGCTGGAAATATGAAATGTAGGTAACAGAGTATTTTTCTTCTTAATTTTTCACCATTGCAATGTGTATAAAATTTTAAATATGACACAGAATTGCTGATAAGGTTTTCCTTGCAAAATTTACAGGTGTCAATGTTGGAAATATACAATGAAAGGATCCGTGATCTGATATCTACAACAACACGCATGGAAAATGGTACTCCTGGAAAACAATATACAATCAAAAATGACGCAAATGGAAATACACAAGTTTCTGATCTCAAAGTAGTGGATGTTCATAGTGCTAAAGAGGTTGCATTTCTTTTAAATCAACCTGCAAATAGCAGGTAACTAATTTCTAGTGTTTATTCTATTGTCTTGTAAGGTGTAACAAACTAATTTCTAGTGTTTATTCTATTGTCTTGTAAGGTGTAACAAACTATTGCATCTTTTAGCTATATATGAAGGTGATGCTATGCTGTCCTAATTAAGGAGATAATAAATTTTACACTCTTCACAATTTTTCAAGTTGGACACAGAGGCAAATCGCATGCACTAATATAAGATGTCGTTGCCCATTCTCTATGGCTTTCTTTCCCTATTCCAAATTTCCAATAGTTTTTTTGGTCTAGATTAAAGTTATCATTCACTAAGACAATCTTATTTGAATCTAATAAAATGAGTACAAAACCAAATTTCCAATAGCTAACAAGCCACAGTTAACAATGACAGAATCAACATCCAGAATTCTGCATCTATGTTGACACATCTATCATAAAAATACAATATCTATTTAAAATTAGGAATTGCATACCATAATTTTAATATTATGCAGGCGCTGAAGAACAAAATAACATTATTTCTATGAGTTGACAATTTGAACTAAACACAGGTATGAAATATGAGAATACGAAAAAGTCTGAAGAGAGCCCATATAATAACAACCTGGAACCAATAGAAACAGATGCAAAACTGTATTTCAGATTCAGAAGATACGCACCTTTTTGTACTTAGTTTCTATGAGTGACCTTTTCGTACTTAGTTCCAAATAGCAGCCTGCAATTGATAGATGTATACTATAGTAACTTGTTTCACACAATTTATTTTTTTCAAAGGATGGTTATAACAATACATTTTTCCCGAGCAGAGTTTCCCCACGATAAGTGTGAACAACACTAGTACAGTAACATGAACAATGAGTGGAAAGGGATTGCAGCATGTTCGGAAATCACTTTCTCAATATCAGCGTCTTAGAGCATGTTTGGAAATCAAATGGGATACCAATTGGGAAAGAGGGTTTGTAGTTTATGTAAAGGTACAACCACAAACGATTCAAATACTAACAATTAAACACAAAAGGGCACGATTTTCACTTATTTTGCTTCAAATCCTTTTTGCATATTGAACGATGACATTGTCAGGGCAAGTGAACAAGTCGACAATCAGATATTCAAGCATTACCAAAGAACAACTCAAAAACCCTTAATACTATAACATATTGAACCATTACCAAAACAGAACTCAAAAACTTCGACATCCTTACCTTCAGGAACACTTGAAAGGTGGCAACGCCACTCAAAAAGGCACGACTTCGGCTACGTGGCGGTGGTGGGAGCAGCAGGTCCACTTCGGCTTCAAGTACTTCACAGCGGGAAACAAAACCTCAGGGTGGTAGCGGGATGGAGTTCACGGCGGGATGAAGTAGTTCAGGCAATAGCGGGGGCGCTAGGTTTTTGGAGGGTACGAGAGAGGGTGTTTACCGCGAGACTATATAAACTACAAAATTTACGACGGTGTTTAATGACATCGACTTTGTATGTGACTATTTCTAGGACGGTGTACCTAAAAGCACCGTCTTTTATGACTTCCATCAAAACTACAACGACGGGGTTATAGACAAATTTCGTTGTACAACAAACGCGCCACATAAAAACTTATATAATTACGTAAATGCCACCGTGTTGACAACTACGACAGGTTCTTCAACACTGACGTAGAATGTGCGTCGTCAAATCATATTTTTCTAGTAGTGTTGGTTCCTTTATTTTTTCATTGACACTTTTCCCTTCTTTTAAATGGGTGTCATTTTGAAGTGGCAAACTTTGCTCTATCTACTTGTGTGTAGGAATTATTTTAATAACATAGATGCATGTCTTAGCCCCATTTGCAGAACTGTTTGGATAGGGATTCAAACATTAAGAAGAAAGAAATAATCTTTAAAGGATCTTCAAAATTAATAACGGAGAACTCTCTACTCTGCCCTTGTACAGTTTAGTTGGTGCTATATTTCTGTTTTCATGATTTTTTTTTCTATGTAGTTCTAGACTTCTAGTGATATCTTTTGCCATTATTTTTATTTTAGAATTCTTTTTCTTTATGTTTTTTCCTTTTTGTCAAATGCATGACCATCAGTATCTACCCATTGGATATGTTATTTGTAGTGGTGTAGCTCTTCTCATTCATCAGTATCTACCCAATGAACATTGGCTCAACTTCTTTATGAATCTACAATGCTACCTGGAATTCAGCCTGACTGGCCTGCTAGACTATCACAATGATAAATCAAAAGTTCAATCACAAATAGGTTTTGAGAGCAGCATGTGCATGCACACTTGTGCATGATAAAAAGTAATTTGATAAAGTAAACAACAACAAAATGATATACAGTTAAATGTCTCCTTTTTTCATGGGGCAATAGAAAGTTAACCTGTATTGCCAGCAGTCTAATCAAATGAAACCAATTAGGACTCATTTTTTATGCACTTCATACAACAAGAAGGTACTTGTCAGATCAAACCACAATCATATGCCATGTACTCATGCTTTTCCAAGATTAACATTTTGATTTATAAATCATCAATGCTTACATAATATCAAAACTTTCCAAAGCTCAATTTCAAAGCCATCCATAACTTCTCTATTTCTCTTACATACACTCTCTATCTCTAAAAATTCTTTAGTGCAATTATTTGTTCTTAAATTCATTAGAAGAGATTTTCTATTGACATCATCGAATAGGCACACATCAAATTGACATTTCATCAAGCAATAATGGACAACAAAGGTGATTTCAGATTCAAGCATTAAATCCTAATTCCAACAAGTTCATGTGATTTATACACAAGAATGAGAGTCAAATAGAAAAGAGGAACAAAAAACTGATATAACAAATCTGAAATAATGAGCGTCGTAATTATGCTTCGCAAACCATGACCATCTTATGTGCGTGCTTTATTACACAATCATGATTACCTAAACGGAAAAGGAAAAAATGATCAAATCAAAATGAAATAAAAAATAACTGAGATCGTGGCAAAGAAAACCCAAATTTCAAACTCGAAATCCAAAATCACAAAAATGCGAGCCATGCAAACGAAATCCAGCAAGCAAAACAACAAACTGTCAAGTAATTATCCAAAAACCGATGATTTTTTTTTGAAAACTACAATATCAAGAGACAAACATTAAATGAGATATGGGACCCAATAATTTTTTTTTTTCAAATAACAAAACTTACAAAAGTTTGTGTTTTACATTAGTAGAATTTTTTACCTATTTAATACAAAAAAATGACCCAAATAATACAAGTATAAAATTTTTTAAACAAATGATATATAAAATAATGTACACGTTAAAAAATCTAAACAATGTTTTTTGTTTTTTTTAATACTTTTTTCTACATCTTTAGAAATCTGGGAATCAATTATTTGTATAAGTTTGTTTCTATTTGAAAATATTTCTCTTCGTCAAATACTTAAAAGGTGGATGTACACTCCAACACAATGCAAGCTTATGAATGATATGAGTCGAACTCATTTGCTATATTCAATTTCTATTTATAATTATTATCCATACTTTATTTATTTATTTATTTTATAAAAAAACATTTAATGTGAATTTAATTAATTAAAACACATCACTTAATAAATCATTAAAATTTATACCTTAATTATATTTTTGTATTAAATTAAATAATATAATAATGAAGGAAAAATCCCTCGAGAAAAACATAATTTGTAGAAATGAACCACTCCTCTCACATTAAAGTTCTACCAACACATGTATGGGGCGTGTACAGATATTGTTTTTATCAGGCGTATGAGAATGGTTCTATAGTACCCTTTTGAGATCCTATCCATTGTTATCCATATTGATGATCCATTTTTGTGTTCAAGAGCTACTCATATTTTTTATACTAGTAATAGGTATAATTTTATTTGTAATAAAATACTCATACAATGTTAAATGGTTTTTTAGAATACTTTTTAATGTTATTAATATAATATTTATAAATAGGTACATTTGTCTTGTTTGTTATTTTATTAAAAAAATAATAAATAAGCTATTTAGAAAAACTAAAAGTCTAACACATATTTAAGAAAGTTAGATTTGAAGAAATGTATTAGTATAATAAAATCTATGGTATGAGCCAATTTTTTTTATTTAATTAAAAATGTAAATATGTATTTTTTAAAAACATTTTGAAAAACAAAAGTCAAACGTATGGATAAGAATGTTAGATTTGAAAAAATTATTATTAGTATAACAAAATGTATGGTATGACACAATTTTTTTATTTACTTAAATTTAAAGAAATTTAGCTTTAAATCATTTTGAATAAGAAAAATTCAAGCATATATAAAATAAATTACATTTAAAATTATGATTATAACATTTAATTATGTTAGTATAATATATTTAATAACATTGGAGCTAATTTAATCCATCTTTTTCTTCTTTTTCTACATTATACTTGATAATTTCTTTTAATTCTTATAGGTACGTAGTGAATTCATTGTGATAGATTTTAAAAATTAATCAAATGTTACGGTGGTAACACTACAAGAAAAGGGGCTTATACCGACAATCATAACAAATTGGCTTAAAAATCTTAATTGGACATATATTTTAGAAGTTTTAAGCTGTTTTTAAACTTTTAAATATTTTTCTCTTGCTCTTGTGACCATTGGCCATCGCAAGTAGAAAACAATAAATTGAGACCGATGGTAATGCCACCATGAGCACCGCCACGGACAAGGAATGAAATAGGTTGATATCCTCTACGTAAATTGGTGACAGAAGCATTAACAAGGTACAAAAAAATTCCATCAACTTTCTCCTCTAAACCTTATCCTGATTTTTTTATTTCTCTTCACTTGCTAAAGAATGCAAACACAAGTTACTGTGTTGATTTGATAAAAAAAAAATAATGAATTGGGAATTAATCTTTTGCTATCAACTTAATTACTAGAAACATTTAAATTGCTTAAACTAAGAGCAGCATGGCAGATTTTTTTTGTTTTGAGCTTTTATTGTTGATAGCTAACAATATTTATTTATGGTTGCAATGTATTTTCATGCTAGATCATTAAATATGTTTCACAATGCAGAATAATTTATTCTTCATAAGAATTGTGATTTTTAAATCACAATTAGATCTAGATTGGTCTCGATTTAGGCACAATTTACGATATTTTCAGGATCAACAAAAATGTTGTTGTTTGGACATTTTTTCTATGTACATAATATTAATTTATGTATATATAATTTTTAATATTTCTATTCTTTATTGTTATTGTATTTTTCTAATTATCATGTGATGTCTTGGATTTCATTTGTTAGGTTTTTTATCATTCTAATCACATTGATAATGATGTTGATTCAACTGTGTTATTTTTTTTCTGACCTTTCTCTTAAACAATAGTCAAGATGTACATGTGATTGATAACACCAATTCAATATATACCCTATATTGTATATAAGATTATATTTATTAGACAATATTTTCCTTCATGAAATACTTGATGTTAAATATAAAGTATCCAAAACTACAAATAAAAATAAAAATCCTAACAAAATCGTTGATGTTTTTCTCTCAATCCCTCTTCATCTCCAAAACCACCTTCTCTTTCAACCCTTCTTCATCCCTAACTTTTCATTTTTCCTTGTCAAGATCATTAAAATACCCTTTGCACACTTTTCCATTAAAGCCTTTTGTTTGTTTTATTGTTTGATCCGAAAAACAAAACACTACCTTCTGTAGTTCCTGGGGCTATTGTCCATCGCAAGTTAAAAACAATAAATCATGACTGATGATAATGCCACCTCTAGCACCACCATGGACAAGGTATGAAAAAGGTTGACATCCTCTACTTGAATTGATGATAGGGGTTTTAGCAAGATACAAAAACTATTTCATCATCTTTCTCCTCTAAACCATAACTTGATTTTTTTTTATTTCTCTTCTTTTTGCAAAGGAACACAAGCATGAGTTACTGTGTTGATTTGATAAAATAAATATTGAATTGGGAACAAATCTTCTACTATTAGCTTACCAAAATCATTGAAATTTCTTAAATTAAGAGAAAGTTAACGGTTTCTTTTGTTTTTAGCTTTTATTGTTGATAGCTAACATTTTTTTATCGATGATACCATTGTATTTTTGGGCTAGATCATTGACAATATTTCACCATGCAGAATAATTTCTTCTTTTACAGCTTTGTGATTTTTCAATCACATTTGGATTTAGATAGGTTCTGATTTTGACACAAATTATGATATTTTCTTGATCAACTAAAAGGTTGTTGTTTGTACATCTTTTTGTCTGTATATGATATTAATTTATGTATATCTAATTTTTAATATTTCTATTCTTTATTGTTATTGTATTTTTTTAATTATCATGTGATGTCTTTGATTTCATTTTTTAGGTTTTTTTTATCATTCTAATCACATGGGTAATGATGTTGATTCAACTATGTAATTTTTTTCTGACCTTTCTCTTAAACAATAGTTAAGATGTACTTGTGATTGATACACACCAATTCAATATATACCCTATATTGTATGTAAGATTGTATTTATTAGACAATATTTTCTTCATGTTAATTTAACTATGTGATTTTTCTCCTGACATTGTGAAACGATAGTCAAGGGAACCTATGATTGATACGATTGAATTCAATACATATCCTTTATATATTGTGTATAAGATTGTTTGCATTAGACACTATTTGTCTTCATGAAATACTTGAGTGGTAGATGTACACCTCATCACAATTGTAGCTTATGAATGAGATCCGTTCAGATTGATAGCTATATTCAATTTATAACTATAATTATTTTACATACTCTTTTATTTACTTATTTAATGTGAAATTTGTTAGAATTTAATTATATGAATTGAATAATATAAAATATATCATTTACTAAATCATTAAATTGTATACATTAATTGTATTTTTGTATTAAATTAAATAATACATTAATGAAGGAAAAGTCCCTAGAGCAAAACGTATCTTTTTGAAATCAACCACTCCTCTCATATTACAAATGCGGGTATGAGGGCGGTTACGTGTATTGCTTATAATGCGAGTATGAGGATGTTTACTATTATACTTTTCCTACCCTACCTATTGATGACCCATTTATGTGTTGTTGCTCATGATGATGATTTCTTTATACTAGTAATGAACATAATTTAGATTTGTAATAAAATACTCATATAGTGTTAAATGATTTTTTTAGAATAGTTTATAATGTCATTAATATAATACTTGTCTTGGTTATGATTTTATCAAAATTTTAGAAACATTAGTAAATATGTTATTCTGAAAAAGTAAAAGTCAAACAAATATTTAAGAAATTAGATTTGATGAAAGGTATTACTATAATAAAATCTATGGTATAAAGCCAATTTGTTGTTTGATTAAAATTTTAAATAATTTATTTTATAAAACATTATGAAGAATAAATTTCAAATATACACACACACACACACACACACACACACACACACATATATATATATATATGAAAAATTTATTTGAAAAAGTATTAGTATGATAAAATGTATGGTATGACACAATTTTGTTATATAATTAAGTTTTTAAGAAAATTAGTTTTAAAATATCAACCATATATAAAAGAAACTTACATTTAGAAATTAAGAGTATAATATTTGATACTGGTAATAAAATATATTGAATACTATCATAGCTAATTTAATCTCTGTTTCCCTTTTTTGTACATCATTCTTGATAATTTCATTTACTTCTTATATGAACGTAGTGAGTCTATTCAGAGAGATTTTAAAAAATAATCAAATGTTTTGGTGGTAATACAACAAAAGGGGGCTTGAATCTTTTAAATGATTTTCTTTTTCTTTTTTGACACATGTCCCAACATTAATGTGAAATTAATTAAAATTAATTATATGAATTTATTAATTAAAATATATCATTAAATTTTATACATTAATTGTGTTTTGTATTAAATTAAATAATACATTAATGGTGGAAAAGTCCTTAGAGCAAAATGTATCTGATTGAAATAAACCATTATAGTCATATATATTTATGTTGAAGGTTACAGGTGTCTGTTGGTGGAGAATCACGCTTTCTAACCTTTTGCTAAAGGTTCTATCTCAACACTTAAGCAAGGTAGGATGGCCAAGAGGTGAATCTAGATAGAATTTTGAAATTATGTTTTCCTTGATTCAAATTCTCAGATTTTCTTTTTTGCTTGTTGACCATATCTCTATCTGTCCAAGTAATCTATTTTTGATTTTGTAATTCTTGGTTGGATTTGATAAAGGGTTTTCAAGAGCATCAATCTGAAAATGATTGAGAATGAGAATACCCAAAACTTCGACATTGTAGGTGAGTTAGTCCTTAGCCTCTAATATATAATTATGATGTTTAACTAGCATATTTTAAATATGGTTCTTAGATATAATATGTTGATTTACTTAATTATTTTATGTCATCTTTCCTCTCTTGATATGATTCTTATGCATAATGGAAATCATGAATATGTATATGTTCAAGAAAAAGTGTTCCATATAATTTTTGGCAAGAGGATGTGAAGGAAGAGTAGAAAAATTAAATTTACGATACAAAGAATAGCATAAATTTTGAAATTACATGATTAAAGATGTTGGAATGTCCAGGGAACACTCAATAAAGTGAAAAAAATATTCAGCCATTCATTTTAAAATGAGTAAATCTACCTGTTACAATAATGCTATGCACAATGGGATACTAGTTAGGCTAAAGGGAAAAACAAAGGTAGGAAATGTTTTGCTTACTCATTTCTTTGTGAAAATATGAAACATGGTAGCATGAAAAGTTCATGTAAAATTTTTTTGACAGTAGAATTCAAATAAAAAAAAATATTTGTTGATTTGAATTCTACTGTCATTGGAGCAAGTGATGCAATTCACAAGAGAATCCTTAATCTAGGTGAATGCTCAAACACTAACATGGATATTGATTCGTATAGAGAAACAATCTTTGGTAGGTAATTAATTGATTTTGATGGACAAACAATGCCCCCTAATGATACCTCTAAAAGGTATTGTGGGTTCCATAGAAATCTAGTTGAATTCACTATAAAAGAACTAGGGAATCCCTACATGTTATCCAAATCTTAATCCAAACATTCTCACATATTCCACAGAGCTATTCATGATACTGTTTTTCTTTGTTGCTGTCAAATGTCACCTTTTCTTTCAAGGTACCTTTTTTGTGCGACTCCTATTACGATTCATACTTTCTCTCTCTTCATCTTACATGTCTTATGACTAAAGATGGATAAACCTCCTACAAAGTATACAACCAGAATTTTTCATATATTTTTTTAATGTCTTTCCATTTCTAGGAAATGTTACAAAGAATTTTGGCCATTCTTGCTTTGCACAAAGTATGCTCTCTTTTAGAAGAAGTTGGGTTGGAGATTAGATTTGGTCTTGGTTATCATCTATAACTTAACTGGTCATAGTTTTAATCTTGCTTCTCCTATGGATCTTATCCTGGTTGTTGGCAAATTAGTTGTTCACCTGCAAGCTAAAGATGTTGTTCTTGCTAGTTTTATCTTTGTGGTTTGGGCGATCTTAAGTTGCCACAATCAAGCCTGCTTTCATAATCTTTTTGTCTCATAGCAGCAAGCAATGATCCTTATGTTTGCTCATATTTTGCTTGTGGGCCGGTTATCTTACTTCAAGCTGTATGAGATCCTCTTTGAGTGAGTTTCAGGTCATCAAAGCTTTTAACATCAATATTCATGCACCCAAGGCTGGTAAAATCATTTCATGGTTCCCTTCGCTATGGTAGGTTATTTCATTATTACTCTGGTGCTTTCTTAGGAGGATATGTTTTATATGTGGGTATCTTTCTTTCTTTACAACTGAACTAGAGGGAGTTGTTTTGGCTATTTCTATAGCTCATTCCAAAGGTTAGGGCAAGCTTTGGCTGGAGGTGAATTCTCTTTTAGTCCTCAAGGCTTTTAGTGTTATCAATAAGGCTCCTTAGGATTTAAGAAATATCAGGATGAATACTTTATTCTATTGTGGCCCAAATGGAGTTTCGTGTCTCCCATATTTTCTGAGATAGTAATGTATGCGCTAACTATGGTGTAGAATTACTCTATTATGTTGGAAGATAAACTTTGAATTTGGATGAGGTGTACAAGGGGAGATACTTGGTATTGCAAGGACAGAAAAATAAAGGTAACCTTTGTTATTTGGATGGACAAGCCTTGAAGAGAAACCATGATTGCAAAGTGAAGAAGAAAATGAAGTTTTCTAATATTGTAGAAGTGTTGGGAGATACTTCCGTTGGAGGAGGAGTTTGTTCACTTTGAAATTGATCGAAGGATATTTCTCTTTTGGCTTGAGGGGGAGAATTGTAGTGTTTCAAGCGAAAAAGATAAGGTGCATTTAATACATAGTGGGAATTGAATTTTTATCACAAAGGTTTAGCTGGTTTAAATACAAAGTGAAAGATTGCATTTTACTAGATGAAACGTATTTGATTGGATGAATTGGAAGTTATTTTTGTTTCAACTTCCTAGAGAACTTATTTATTATAGTCAGTGTCAATCTTCACTATAAATAGAGAAGAGAATTAATGGAGAAGATACGCATGAAGAGAGTGTGTGTGAAAAGAGAGATTGTGAAACAAAGTCACTTTGTTGAGAGAAAAGTGTCTTTGTGTGAGAGTGTTATCATTTCTCGTAACCGTTGAGTGTGGTACTCAGGTTTGTAAAGTGATACACTATTTGAGGTGGATTACAATCTTCTAATCAATTATGTGATAGGAAAATATTGTTGAGACAGTTCCGTGGACGTAGGTAAGAGGTGCCAAACCACGTTAAATTATTGTGTTTGTTATTATTTTTTTTCCGATGTAATCATTGTTGTGTTCTCATGATCCTTTGTAGGTGTGAGTAATTTGAGGGAGCGTTGATTATAGAACAAATGTATACCATCCTTTATACATGTTATTTCCCAAATTGTTAATTAAGATAACATCCACATTCCTTTTATATTGGTCTTGCTAAATATTGCTCCTTATTCTCGATAAATTATGATCCTTACAAATTCAATGAATATGGGACCATAATTGATTACTATCTTATAAAGTTTTTATGATATTGAATGTATTACACTTTTAGAATGAGTTAATTTGCTCAGTGAAAATTATTTGGATGTTTTGAATTTGAAGATTTGGAGAAAGATGAGGTTTCCAAAAACAAGGCAAAACAAACAGACATAAACGAGGTTCAAGAAGCATTAAAAACAAGGTATAATTTTTTTTAAATAATCCTCCTATTCAATTACTAAGTACTACAAATAAATTTAGTCATTTTTATACTTTTTAGTGTATATTTAATTTTTGATCAACTATATATCTTTAACTTTTGCATTAATAGTTGTTAGAAGACTACTTCAGTAAAAAAGAAAGAGACATTAATGTATGATAAGCTACTCTTTTATTCTTAATTAGTGTATATTTACTTTTTTATAACCTGAACTTATAGTTTACTTCTGAGTTTTAGATACCATGTAATAAATTGTTAATATATCTTGTTTGTAACTAGTGGTCTTGTTTGCTTGTATCCAGGTCATTATGGAGCTGTGTAATAAACGGCGTACGACAAATAAAAGCTCTGGAACTAATTAATATTGACCAATGACGAGACAATCTTAAACTATATATTGGGATGCCTTTAATTGTTGTTTAATTATTATGCCATTTTGATTTTGTTGTTGCCTCAAATTTCTTGTTAAACTTTTCCATATTTTTCAATTCCTCAATTTACAACTAGAATGAGAATCAAACATGTCATAAATGCTTGAACTTTAGATGATAATTTGCAACTACACATTTAGTTGGAATTGGTAATAATTTTTTATTTCAATATTCAATATTCAATTTTGCTATTTCTTTTATCACTAATTGTGAAAGTTTGTTTATAAAATTTGAGATCAACACTTGTAATCATTCTCGCATCATTTTACCAACAATTACATAATGGAGAAAAATTTTCTCTGTTAATTTTTACGATTATTGGTATTAATATGGTATTAGTAGTATCATTCACCATATTGACTTGATCTGTTTGTGTCAATTCACTCTCAATCTGCTTCTTCTCTTCAAAGGAAGACTTGAAAGTCATTTTTTCTATATCCTTTCTGTAAACATGGCTTGGTTCTTGCTTCTTAGTCATTGATTAGTGTGAACTACAAGTCTTAACCTGGGATTACATAAATTGGAGTTTTTCCATCCTTCATACATTGTGCTCATTATATAGATCCTTATCTATTCCCAGAACAATGAGGAGCAAGCCAACCATTTTCGTTCAAGTCTTCCATTTTCAATGAAGATGCTCATACGAAATTCTAAGATGGTGTTACACCTTTGAGTTGCTCGCTTGGAAGGACTGTGCATTTACACCTTTAAGCCACTTGTTCAAATTAAAGATGGTCTTACAAAACTTATATCAAACATTGGGAGACTCAATTTTGTAGCTTTACCTTATCGCTGGAAAAGGAAGAAAAGTTAGAGAAGGCAACACAATCCTTGGAAGACTCATCCAAAAAGTGTGTTGAGAATTAAGATTGCATGTGTAAAATTGACAATTTCAACTAAAAATGATGAGTTACAAGCTTACCAGAAGCGCCAATCAGTGGACTTTGTTGCTGGTGATTTTGCCTGAGCTATCATGAGTAAAGATCGTTTACCCACTCATTAATACAACTAGCTTATTGCTAGCAAAATCGAGTCATATTCATAGTCCTGATGCTTTCAATGTTAATTTCCTTATTGTGGTAATGCTTCTTCTGATGATGAGATGGCTTTTGATCTGAGGATGAATCTTCTTCACCCTGAAAAGGATCCTGCAGTGCAAGATTGACCAAAGTTGACCAAAAAAAGTCATCTGTGTCCATTTTTTTACAAAGGAGTACACTTTTTCGAATGGAAACGACCTTCTAAGGAGACTGCATTCCCTACTAGCAATGTGTTGATTGATATTTTAGCCAAATTCTATTGTTAAAGGGTAAAATTTGCAATTTTATCTTTATTGTTTTTTAGTCAAATTCTATCGTTTAAGAGACCATGAAAATACCCTTTGCACATTGTTCCATTAAAGCCCTCTACTTATTATATTTTTTGATCTGAAAAACAAGACCATACCGTCTCCGACTCTTGTGACTATTGGCCATAATAATTCAAAAACAATAAATCCGGACTGACGACAATGCCACCTTGAGCACCGTCATGTACAAGGTATGAAATAGGTTGATATCTTCTAACTGAATTGGTGACTGGGGTATTAGCAAGGTACAAAATATTTTCCATCATCTTTCTCCTCTAAACCCTAACCTGATTTTTTTTATTTCAATTCACTTGTAAAGGAACACAAACACGAGTTACTGTGTTGATTTGATTAAAAGAAAATACTGAAATGGGAACTAATCTTTTGCTATCAACTTACCATAAGCATTTAAACTACTTAATTAAATTAAGAGCAAGCTAATGATTTTTTTTTTGTTTCAAGCTTTCATTGTTGACAACTAACATTGTTAATTGATGACCGTGATGCATGTTTGTGCCAGATCATTGACAATGTTTCATAATGCAAAATAATTTATTCTTTTGCAGCATTGTGATTTTTCAATCACACTTGGATTTGGATAGGTTCCAATTAAGGCAAAAATTATGATATTTGCTTGATCAACTAAAATGTTCTTTGTACATATTTTTCTGTGTATATAATATTAATTTATGTATATCTAATTTTTAATATTTCTGTTATTTATTTTTATTGTATTTTTTTAATTATCATGTGATGTCTTGGGTTTTATTTGTTAGGTTTTTTTTATCATTCTAATCACATTGGTGATGATGTTAATTTAGCTGTGATTCTATTTTTCTGACCTTGCTATGAAATGATATTAAAGATGTACTTGTGATTGATACAATCCAATTCAATATATACCCTATATTGTGTATAATATTGTTTGTATGAGATAGTATTTGTTTTCATGAAATACTTGAGTGGTGGATGTACACCCATCACAATTGAAGATTATGAATGAGATCCATTTATATCAATAGCTATATTCAATCTCTAATTATAATTATTTTACATACTTTTGTATTTACTTATTTTATATAAAAAGTGATTAATGTGAAATTAATAAGAATTTAATTATATGAATTTAATAATATAAAATATATCATTTAATAAATCATTAAAAGAAAACTACATTTGAAAAACTGATTACAATAATTAATACTATTAGTATAATATATTTAATACCATTAGAGCTAATTTAATCCCTTTTTTTCCTTTTTTCTACATCATACTTGATAACTCCTTTTAGTGCTTATATGTACGTAGCGAATCTATTGTGAGAGATTTTCAAAATTAATCAAATGTTTTTGTAGTGACACTACAAAAAAGTGGTCCTTTACTTGCAATCACAACCATCTGCCTTAAAAATCTTAATATGAAATATATATTTCAGCAGTTCTATACTATTTGAACATTTTAAATGTTTTACTTTTTCTTTTTTGACACTTGTCCCAGCTTGTCACTTATGATTCTTATTGTGGTGGCATGTTTTTATTTATCGTGTCACCTTCATAAATATTAAATATAAAGTATTTGAACTACAAATAAGAATAAAACCCAAAATAAATCCTTGAAAACCGATGTTAATGTATGATAAGTTAACATCGGTTTCTTCTAGAAAACCGATGTTAACGTTAACATCATTTTGTTAACATCGGTTTTTTTTTTATTGAAAACCGATGTTGGACTTACATTTTAAAATATATCAGACGCGAGCCCTAAGCTTTTTTCTTCTTTATCTAACCTTCTTCTTCTCCACCAAGGTACATTTCATGACTCTTTCTTCTCTGTAACATGTTCTATTGAATACCTAGGTCTGTTTGGGGAACTTGTTCTCACTGCAAGGTCCTTTGTTTGTTTCTACTGCAAGGATTTGGTTTGTGGAACTGGTGCTCACTTTGCAGTTTGTTTGGGGTGTTCACTCGTGCTCACAGGGTCTCATTTTGATTGAGGTAAGTCGTGCTCACTTTGTAGACCTTTGAATGCTTAATGTCTATTGTAATGTGTATAGCACCATGGCGGCCACTTCTCACTTTAAGTGCAATGTTCCAATACTTGTGACCACTGCAGTTTTGGCAGAGTTTCCAAAAGTAGAATAATGGGTAGCATAGTGTAGTGTAGTGTTGTTCATTTTGATTGAGGTAGCGTAGTGTTCCAATAGTTGTGATCAGTGTACTTGGTCTCATTTTGATTGAGGTAGCATAGTGTTTTTCATTGGGGCAGGGCATGAGGAGATTGAATAATGGGTACGTAGTGTTATCACAAAACCCCTAAATACTTCCCTAGATCAGAAGTGAGCAGAAAACCTAATAAATGACTAAGATGTCTTGCTACATGATGGTTCAAGTTATGCATTGTATCTTCTTGAGCCAAAACAATGTTGTGAGTGCATGATTTGTCTCCCAGTGACAAAACTACACTTGCAGGGATCAACCAAGCTTCCTATGTGCACCAGCAAATTAAAAAGGCTATGTGGGTTGGTTGACTGATTAATTATAAGCAACGACTTGTATTCTGAACTTAATTATATATATGTTTTGGTAACATACTATCTTGTTTCATACTAGTAAGTTTTTTTCTTAATTTGTCGCATTTGAAACATAAATACTTTGATGATAAGAGAACAAAAGTTCACTGCTTAATTGACCTCATGTAAATTTGATTTAACAAATCCATATGATCAGTCCCTCCAACTCATTTGTCCATTAGTACTCATTCGATCATTTGAGACATAATATGTTGATTGTTGAAGAGTGAATGCACTACTTACTTCTGAATAAATGATTTTTCAAACTTCCTTTCTGCATAACTCACAAAGTAGAAGCTTGTTTTTACAATCGGTGCAGTAAACAATAAGTTTGACCATATTTTCATGGTGAAGCTAACCAATCTGTTGGATAAACATGGAGTTGTAGGATCAGCAAAACCTGCAGATAGGCCCGATCATGAGGTAGATGATCCCCTATATCTGATGACATTAACCATCCCACAACTTTTTCTGAAGCCATTGCAGGTTATGTGGGATGCTACTGTGTTTGGGGTGTTTAATGAACACTTCCCCTTGTACATAAAGAATGAAGATCTGTCTGAAATAGCACACGATGGTCAATGTCTCAGCATATCTATTATACAGTTGTAGATTCTGTAAGTCAATTTAGATTATTGTTAATTACCTAAATTATTGTTTTAAATTCATACATAATTTACTTTGCGTTAACAACAATAGGCATATGACTGAGACAAGTATGCGAGCAAGAAATGCCGATCTGTATGGATTCCTTGAGCCACAGTCCATTCAGAGATCTAGGCAATCGTAATTTGAATCAAAAAGTTACATGAAGAACTGGATGTCTACCTAAGAGCCTACCTGAATGGTTAAGTTAAACTGAACAAACGAATTTAAATAATGTATAATACTATAATAACCTATATTGGTATCCACTGCAGTGCACATTGGCAAATGGTCATCATTTTGCCTAAGGAAAATCTTTTCGTCTGATTTTGTTTATTGCATAATAGGCCAGACAACTACCTGAAATGAATAATTAACAGGTCAGTGTTATTTTTCAATACATTTGCATTAGCATTAGTCAGGAACATCAATATTTTAATTGTACAATAAGAATCCTTGTTTGTAATCAACAGTGCTTTGAAAGGACTTGACGATACTCCACAACCTAAATCCAAGGCTAGTGCTAGGTGGATTGTTGTTAAAGTAACAATGCTTCTACTTATATTTTATGTATGTGTAGACTAATTTGTAGTTAACGTTGAATAAATTTGTCATGGAGTTTTTCTACTAAAAATTGTTTCAAAATATAATTCAAATTATATATGTTATGCTGTGTGGTATGATTTAAAATTTGCAAGTTAATTTTTGGGTTTATTGAAAAAATAGACAATATATTAAAAAAAATTCTTAATAACAACATCGGTTTTTTTTTTTAAAAAAAAAAATCAATGTTAACCTACACAAACAACATCGGTTTTTTAAAAATCCGATGTTTAAACGTTAACATCGGTTATTTAAATAACCGATGTTAACAATAATACTTTCAACGTTGGTACTTTCAACATGGGTTAGTAACCGATGTTAAAAGCTTACTTTCTAGTAGTGATTACTGAAAGTTAGCTTACATTGTTTGCTGTACATTTTTACAAAACAACTTACACACAATCTAAATCAACATCTTGAGGAATATGAAGACTTTGGGAGGAGTGGATGACATCTACTATGCCGCCCTCATCAACAAAGTTCTTTTGGAATACTAAGTCTTCCATGTCTTCAAAGGAATGGATGATGACTCCTAGCAGTCCATTATCAACAAGGGTAGCTTCATCACTAGATAACAACACTTCAGTGTTGTAAACCTGAAGGTAATGAAGGTTGACATCAAGAGGAACATACTTATTCCTCTAGTGAACTAGGATGACATTCAGCAAAAGAGGCAGAAGAAACTGGCCAAGGCTATTGCTAATAAAGACAAGGCTTTGGAAACTTTTGGCCTTGCTATAAAGGTTAAAAGGATCCTTAGGGAGCAGAAGGGAAAGGTCCAAACCAAAAAGCCTGCCCATCAACAAAAGGAGGAGGAAAAAATTGTTATAGAGGAGCAATGGATGAAGAAGAAACATGAAGTGCCCAGACCCTCTCTTCCAGTGTAGACTCAGAATTCTACTATGGTTTGGGTCACAAAGATTTTGAATGAACATTAAGGATTTCAATCTCTCTACATTCTACAGCCACTTGAATACAAATGCATGAGATTAGGGAGAGACAACATGGATAGATGGAGCCTACACAAGCTTTCACAAGAACCAAGATTTACTCTTTCAAGTTTTTCTGTATTTGATAAGTCTAGGATCTCAAATTAAGTCTTGGAAGCAATAAAGATCAATTGTCATTCAACATGGAAGGTTTTGTAACAGAAAAAATACATCAGAATACTAAAAAATCATTAAATTCTTACTCGTTACTTTTCTTGAAAAGAGAAACCTAAGCATACAAAAAGCATATCATCCTAGCCACTAGGTGTGGATTTTGTGAATGAGCTACCAGTTACCACTTAGAACTCTCTATCGTACTTTAGACACCAAAATAAAAATGTATTATGTATAGCCCCTTTATATTAAACAAAAATACCGCACCACAACTAAGGTTAGTGTCTGGTCTTAGTTGAAAATTGTAAAGAAACACACTATTAAATTGTCAAGGGTGGGAAACATTCATATTAAACAAAAATAATCAATCCACAATAAGTCTATAACCAAATTTGTATTCCTATAAAGAGGAAAAAATCAGAAGAAGAAATAGACAAGTGTTCTGCATTTTTATTCTTTAATTTGAACATAAAAAGAAAAGCAAATGTGTGCATATTTGAGTTGGTTGCGTCATGATTGAAGTGGTATCTTTTTTAATCTTTAATTTAGACCAAGAAAGGTTGTTATCTCTGTATATTGTAGTGCTACTCTAGAGTTGCTAGCTCTGGAAAGTCTGACAAAGAAATTAAGAAGTAAAAAACATGTAGAAGTTTGCTACACATAGTCCCAATCAGCATAAGCATGCATCGATGATACTATATTATATAAAAAAAGAAAGATATGCTAAACCAACCTGGATGTAATCAAGTACATCAATTGTTCCAACCCGTGATCCTCCTTCTTGTTGAAATGATTATCAACTAATAAAGTTTTTCCTGAAATAAGAACACCTCAAAACATCCGTGTTAAACTCAATGTTGTTAATTTGATGCAGCAATCAAAATAGTTGACAGTGGTCTTCCCGTAATATTAGCTCAAAGATTTCGATTCACAGCTCTAAATTTAAAAATTTAGAAGCAGGGGCTTACAACATTGATAATTTGGTATGAATGGATTTAAAGGAATAACTTCACTCATGACTAAGGCCTATCAAAAAAGTTCAGCACAAGTTCAAAATTAACAGCACAAAAGTAGAATTGTAGTTACGATATACCCCTTAAAGTATTATCTACACCTTTCTCCTGTTTGAAGCAATATTTTCATTGAAACTAATGGCTCCTTGACAAATCTTTTATTAATCAAGCATGGAACCTAAATTATAAGGGTTGGACATGAATCATCTCTAGACCCTAGGCGGCAACAAGGAGAGAGAAAGACACGTGACCTACACTCCATGCCTTTCTCTTTCCTTGTCGTTACACCGTGCAAATGGAGATTAGGGGGTTCAGTTTGTTTATTTTAGAGAATAAGTATCTTTTTCTTTTACTAATTTTCTGATATTTGTATATATAATTTTATGATATATCTACACAAAATGAGAAAAGACTTTGTAAATTCTAAATTAGTAAAACCCAAAAATGAATAAAAAAAGACTAAAACTAGATAGTTGGATCACACTATAGAAGTTATGTTACGACACATCATGTTGTTTCATGAATTCTGAAATGTACAAAGCAAAGCAACACTACATCAGTAAAGGCAAATTGTTGTTTCCAAAAGGGGTAAACCTGATCCATCATTCCTACTTAACAGATAAGCCTAGCATATTTAGTAATAAGCCTAATTTGAGCCATCCATTCGTTATTTGTTCGTTTCTATAGTATATAATTTTTTTATGTCCATAGTATATGCTCTCTTTTTTATGGCCAAAGTATTTGTTAGAGTAGAGACATAAATAATCCTCATCCAAAATTATACTTCACATGACATTAATAAATCAAGGCGTAATAGTGGTAGCTGAAAATGGTAGTATGATTTTTTAATAGGTCAATGCAAAAAATTCATTCTCGGTCATATATATTAGAAAAATCCACAAAGGACAAAACTATTAATTATGAAAGCAAAGAATGAACTAAATGAATAGAGGAAAAACAACATTCATAATAGAGGAAAAAAGAGTAAGTTTAGAAAGGAGATCATCCAAAGGGAAATAGTTCTCAGCATCTACCTAGTCTTTTCCTCCATCTATAAGTTAATAAATCCTACTATTAAGTTCAGAACCATCATTCTCAGCCTACATGATCATTTTCACTTTTTAGCTATGTCTACAATTTGCCTTGAGTTGAAACTATTTTATCAGAGTTATCCACTAAAATTTAGCTTGTTACAAGAAAATTATCATACAAAATTGGTCAAGCTTTTACATCCATTAATCAACAATTTAACATGTATATGAGATCAAATTTCCTTTTCAGAGCTATACTTACTAAAATCTAGAGTTGTCCCTCGTCAGGGTGGACGTGGCCAAGGTAGGCTCTAAGATCTCGCATGTCGAACTGAGAGTAGCCTTTGTTAAAAGGACAAGAGGGGGGACCTGCAAAATAAAGGACTTCGACACTGAAGTAAGTACGAGAGTTAGGTGAGAATAAATTTTGTAAAAGGGTGAGATAGAACCTGGTACTTATAGAGTGGAGTGGAAGCTGCGGGTCCTTATTGGTTGGGATTGTTACGGTGTTGTAACAACCCTTGCAGATAATGACTAGCTTGTAGATAATTGTAGCTTACAGATAATGTGTACCTTGTAGATAATTGAATACCTGCCACGAGATAAAAAGGTCACAACATATTCAAATAATGGGTACTTAGAGATAACCTATCAGTTTGGGAACCCGCCTACTAAGCATGGAATGTCCATGCTCATGAGGTAGGGCTAACATGGGGGGCAAACATGTCTATTTGAGGGCCACATTGCTTGTCACGCGTATTTTGTGGACCCTGGATAGTACATAAGCCCCCTAAGCTCTAAGTCGGCTTGTCAACGAAAGAGTTTGTCTAGTGATGCAATCTTACCCCCAAGGGTATTGGATAGAAGGATCCAAGAGGATTGGGCTAGAGCTACTAAAGAAGGCCCTAGGGTTCTCATGATCCTCAGGGTAGATTTCTGAGCCCATGGGCCAAGGTTGGATCCACTCTTCTTTGTAAATATTTGAATAGGTTTTTCCTTCTTTTGGGCCTTGTATTTTGACCATTCTAGTAGTATAGGGTTTTAGCCTTGTATTTCAGGGCATTTTGAGTAGTCCTTGTAGTAGGGACTTTTTTTTGTATTTTCATGTATTTTGTCATGGGGTGAGCTTAGCTATTATAGGGGGTGTGTAGCTAAGCTCTAGCTTGTCATCTTAAGGAGCTGCACTTAGCTATTAGAGAGGTGTGTGTAGCTAAGCTCTAGCTTCTCTAGGAATCTTCTCAAGGAAGCTTCTCAAGGAAGTGTCTCAAGGAAGTGTCTCAAGGAAGCTTCACAAGGAGGTGAGCTTAGTTATTAGAGGGGTGTGTGTAGCTAAGCTCTAGCTTCTCAAGAAAGTTTTCTCAAAGAAGCTTCTCAAGGAAGTTTTCTCAAGAAAGCTTCTCAAGGAAGCTACCTAGTCTATAAATAGAAGCATGTGTAACACTTGTTGTAACTTTGATGAATGAGAGTTTTGTGAGACACAACTCAAAGTTCAACTTCTCTGTCCCTTTTTCTTCTTCAATTTTGTGCTCCCCCCTCTCTCTTTTCCTCCATTGAATCATCCTCTCCAAGCTTCTTATCCAAGGCACATTCTTGATGGCGAAGCTCCTTCTTCCATGGCTTATTCCCTAGTGGATGGTGCCTCCTTTCTCCTCTTCTCCTTTTCCTTCCACTTCATCTCCATGGTGGAAAATCACCATTGAAGGACCTCATTGAAGCTCAAAGATCCAACCTCCACAAAAGCTCCACAAGCAAGCTTCCATCATCTAGTGTCAAGGGAAATTGTCTTGTGTTAAGGGAGATTGTTCGGTGTCGAGGGTGGTAACCTCGACTAGTGTAAAAGTTGTAGGTTTGTGAGGCATGTCAAGCTCCCCTAGCTTGGACGACTGTTGTTTAGGCTTCTTCTGGCAAGTTGTCTAGGGTGGACATGCTTTTGATCTTGCAAGCAAAGTTAGACGTGTCAGGTGGATGATGTCCTTATATATGACAATTCAGCCCTTTTTTGATCATTGGAGGATGCATTGAAGACAAATGTTTCGTTTTGTCTTTAGCTACAGGCGAGTGCAACACACACATATTACTCTTGCATATGTATCACTCATGAAGTGGGTGTGTACTGAAGATGCAATACGTGGGTGAGTGGAGCTGCATCATGGTTTAAAAAATTAAGGCACCATTTTAGCTTATGCAAGTTACCGAAAAGTCACACCTCCACTAATGGAGTGAAAGTCTGATTTTTGATTGTCACCATTTTCGAATTTCTACTTTCTCTGGATACAAGTGTAGCAACATTTACAATGTTTGATTGATATGTTCATCAAATTCTAAATAGAAGGGCTTCCGAATTCCTTCACACCCAAAATGAAAATAATGCAAACATACCCACAATAATACATGACTTTTTCAATTGCTCTTTTATTTTTGAAATCAATCTCACAACTTACAGCCTTATAGAGGGGTTCTAAGCCTACACCAACACATAGTGGTGTAGTTTCAACTTTTAAACATTTGCTAACAATGAACATAAAAAATAAGGTGAAATTGTACAAATTGACATTATTTTTTTATTTTCACTGTTAACAAAATTAACTAAATATTGAGATACATTCATAAACCGCGCAACACCTGGGTAAACAGCTAGTTATTAACTAAATATAGAGATACACTTGATTGTAAATGGAATCACTACTACAAAATAGGCTTTTAAAATCGGTTAATTATTAATGACTTTTAAAATCGATGTTGTTTTCTGCTCAACAACATTTGTTTCTAGAAGAACCGATGTTGTCGTGCATTCACAACATTGATTTTTCTAAAAACCAATGTTGTTTTTTTGCAATTTTATTTTAATATCTTGTTTGTTTTTTAAATTACCCCAAACTTAAAAATTGAAAAACATAACTAGCCCACATAGTTTTTAGGCAATTCAAATTTTGCCCAAAATAATTGAATAATTAGTATCGGATAAAAGAAATGTTTAAAATAATGAAAACAATAATGTCAATACACACTACTAGAAAAAATGCTTATAACATCATTTATTTTGGGCATTTAACATCGGTTTTGAACAAAGGTTAAAAGTATTAATGTTAACATCGGTTATAAAAAAACTTATGTTAAAAAAAATCGATGTTGTAAAGTAAGAAATAAACCAAAAAAGGTAAAATATGCAAAAACAAACCGATGTTGTGTCAAAAATAACATTGGTTTTAGTGAGATATCCTAGTGAGTTTGATTTAATATAAATAATTCATATATACAAGTCAGTATCATCTTTAAATGCAAGAAAAACCTTCACCTAGTGGTGTACCACAATAGAGTCTTCGATCATTATGTGGTCCACATCTAGTCCTAGTGAGACATCCTCATTGGCATACTTGTGGAGAATGTGCCTCAAATAAAGACATGCACAAATACTTATAGTCATATTACACTAGACACAAACCCGCGTGTTGCGCGGGTTGATAAATAATTAAAGAAATATTTATATAAATCATTTGTTTGATAAATTAAATTTTAAAATATAATTGTGAATTATATTTTATATTATTTTTTTGTTAAAGGAGACAAAAAAAATTATGTATAAATTAAGATATTTTTTATTTATCAATATATTTAGAAGGGAATATTCTAAAATTGGAGGCTGGCCACTCAACAAAAGTTGATTAACCTGAAGATAAAATAAGCATTATGTATAAATTTGATAAGAGCAATATTAGAATAAAGTGAAATTGACATAATAAAGCAGTCTAAGAAATATATTTAATGAAATAAAAAATAGTCAACCATAATGGTAAAAAACATAAAAATGATGTAAATAAACACCAAAAATTGTTCATTTAAATAAACCTTTTGTATTTATTTCCTTTTTCCGGTGACCTATTTTTGAATTTTGTTTTCTTTGGTGTGATCCATTTTAAACTTAAAAGTAAGATTAACTCTTCATCAAAGGATGTCAGACCAACTTGTTTATTCGTCTTTCTCCTTAATGGACTTTCAAAGATTGAATAAACTTCATTTGATGATTAAGATGCATCTTTTGACTTATTGGATGCTTGTAGCTTTGAGCTTTTACTTATCACAAATTGTTTTTTCACACTTTTTAATAGATTTTCTTCTTCTTTTGATGATGAAGATGCATCTTTTAACTTCTTCAATAGTTGTAGCTTTGGACTTTGATTTCTGACCATTTGTTTATTTGCCTTCTTTCCTAATGGACTTTGTGAGATTTGATAAACTTCTTCATTAGATGATGAACATGCACCTTTTGACTTGTTGGATGCTTGTAGCTTTGGGCTTTAACTTATAATTAGTTCTTCACCTGACTCATCCGATGATATTTGTTGTGTTGAAGTGGGTTCCTTTTTTCATAAAAATATTAATTAGTGGATAAAAGTGCCTTTGTAAAAGGTATTTAATATGGGGTATGCTAGCCTTATTTTCATTTCGGGTGTGAAGGAGTTCAAATGCTTTTGTGTTTAGAATTTGTTACACATCTCAATCGAAAATTGTGAATGTTGCTATGTTGGTGTCATCATATACTTTCAATTTTATCTTGAACCAAACAAGATTTCAAAGTTTTTAATATTTATTTAATTATGTTATAAAAAATAATTCATTATATACAAAACATTAAACCTTGTTGGGTACTTGGATGATTGTCTGCATTCTCTGCAAGTGTATTGATTTCCCTCTTTTGTAACTTTCTTTTACCATCTCTCACATGCAACATAATTCAAAATTCAACCGAACCATCGATCTCATTGATTGTTGCATAAATTGTGAACACATTATTCTGTTATTTTATATATGTTAAAACTAAGAAAAAATAAAGTATTATTGAATATTATGAACATGAAGGTCATGATAGGGTTGCATACATGTGATTTTGATACCCATCTCATGGATATTATATCTTGCAAAGATCTTCTATTTTTTGACATTCTCTTGTCAAGATCAATGTTAGTAGAATTTGGAGAAGATAGTTTTTTTATTTAATGTTGCTCCATTTTTTCTACAAAGTAGTTATTTAATATGAAATTTATAATTTTTTAGCTACATCAATCAAAGAATTAGAATAAACTAACAATTTTGTTTGTTGAATGTTACAAAATGTGCAATAAAATAAAATAAAAGAAGGAAGTTCATTTTACTCTATCTGAACTTTAATAAATCAGGATTGTCTAGATTGATATTGATCCTTGTACTTGAAGTTGAGTTGATTGAATACTCATCAAAAAAATATTATTAAAATATAATTGTTAGTAAATTAAAATTACTATAGTAAATAAAATATAAGAAAATTATTGTAAGCAGAAAATTATTTATTTATTAAAGAAACATCTAGAATAAATAAATAAATATCAAATTAAATAAACATGCAAATATAAAAATATAGAGATAGGAAATTAGGGATCAATTTTTATTTAAATGTTATTTAGAGATTATATATATATATATATATATATATATATATATATATATATATATATATATATATATAATTAGCCTTAGTTTCACTTTGGTTATTAATCAATTGAGCTAAGGAAATTTCCAAAGAAAAACGTTCGATTGAATTTTTTTATTATTTTATTATTATTTTTCAAGATATTTTGATTATTTTATTATTTATTTTGCTTTTTTTTTAGTTTAACTGAGGTTACAGCATGAACGATCGGTTAGATTTTGTTTTAAAAGTGATTAAATGATATTACAACACAAATGATAGGTTGAAATTCATTTTATCATTTATTAGGTGAGAAAACGACTTAAATAAACAGTAAAAGCGCGATAAAGACGAAAGAAAAGAAAACCAAAAATGAACGAAATAAAGATGAAAGCCAAAAAAACAAGAAATGAATTGAAAGTCTCGGATTCAAAAACTTACCCGTTGAAGAACGAAGAACGAACGAAGAACGGATGAAGAACGGTGAAGAACAACAGATGAAATACATAGCTAGGGGGCTGAGGGATCCTTAGAACAACCCCCTTCAGACTATTTATAGGAAAAAGGGGGAGGAGGTTGCCGCCCAGCTCGCCCAGGCGAGCTGGGTTACTTCCTCCATAAGCAATCCAGCTTCGAAAAATACACTGGAAGACCCACTTGAAAATTTCAAAATTGCTATTCGCACCCCCCATTTTGATATGTTCACCCCCTTCTTTCGTAATTTACGGAAAAGTTATGAAAGCCTAGAGGACATGATTTTTTTTTCTTTTTTCTCTTCCTTCTCACCCATATTAAGTGAAATATGCTTATTTAGGGTTATGGGAATTTTACGAAAGCATTACGGGTGTCCCGGAAGCCCATTTTTTAACAAAACAGGGGAGGTGGTTGCCACCTATCTCGCCCAGACGAGCTCAGCTAGCCTAGGAAAGCTAGGGTGCTTCCACCTTAAGCAAGAAAATGCCCAGAAACCTCTAGAAGGGCCCAAATTTGAAAATTACTATTTGCATCCCTATTTTACTAAATACACCCCCTTTGCCCATTTTTTGCTGATTCTTTTTCCGTAACGTTACGGAACCTCACGAATTACATAACGATACTTGTTTTCTTTTTGTAATGTCATGAAACTTTACGGATTATGCAACCATCCCCTCTTCGGCTTCTAGAATGTTACAGAACTTTACGGATTGCGCAATAATGTTCTTTCAACTCCTGACATGTCGCGAAACTTCACGGATTGCCTAACGATGAGCGTCAAGTATCTCGAAGTGATCAAGTGAGGGTCGCATCCCAACAAACAGATGGTCCCCGAATGAAATTAGGGTATGACAGCACGTGTATTAATTGTTTCTATGTTCCCATCCTTTTGGCTGGTTTTCCTTATTAAATAAAGTTGCTTGATTTTTGCATTGGATTACTTCTATTATGTTGTCTAAAAGTTGTGAAAACATGTTAATCAACTTCAGTTTGAGCAATGATTGTTGTTGATCCTCAACAATTTGGGCTAAAACCCCAGTGTAGTAAACACTGTGGTGTATCAAGAAGAAGTAGCAGAATATGAACGAAAGGAAGGGAACATGGGGAATTATCATTAAGTTCTACTGAGAGAGACACATAATGAGAGGTAGCCAAGCTTCAAATATTTGAAGTTCTAGCTAGTACACTTGAATTATTATCTTTTTTCTTAAGCTCCTTTACCTCTGCCTGGTAGTGGCTGGGGTTGAGTAGGCTTATGTGACAGGGCAACAGAGATTGGGAAGTTAATTTATGGTTTTGGGTTGCAGATGAGTGATTTCAGTGATAAGCTAATGATAAAGTTTCTGTGGGGATGTAACTATGTTTAGATGTTTTGAAGGTATTTCTATATTAAAGGTTAACATTCATAAGACCTAAACCTTGCTGACAAGATGAAAATGGTTATGGGGAGGCAAACTTGCAGAAAGAATTTTAAGTGTCATGATTTGTTGGCTCTAGCTATCTGCTTGGAGCCAACTATGTAATTGGATTTTTGGATGTTACTATTATTCATCAATTAGTTACCATTGTCTGCAACGTTTTCAGTTTAGAGTGGAGGCATGCAGACAAGCATGTGACTATGACTATGTACTATGTAGTGCATATATAGGTCATGGGAGAAAAGCCTATTGGCAAATGACTGAATTGATCTTTCTCCCAAAAGAAATGACAGGAATACACTCTCTAAATGATAATGTTCTTCTGTTGGTCAAAGAAAAGGCATGAGTGGAATCTTAATAATAAAGGCACTCTCTAAATGATAATGTTCTTCTTCTTTCTATGATAGTACATGATAATGGTAGAGGACGTAGCTACTTGTTACAATATAACTACCGTGGTACTCCAGTCAAGGGAAATTCGATAAAGTAATAGTGGTAAAATTGTGCACATCTGATTAAGTGGAGTCTTTGTTTTTTACAGTGTGGGAAGCGTGTTAAGTACACACATCTCCCCCAACATTTTCACATCAAAGAACCAAAGTAACTAGAAGCAACAAATAATTGCTTCCTAGAATATATGTATTATTTTTCCTTTAAAATAAGACTTTGATCATGTATGGTTATTAGTGATAGAGTAAATTACTCTAACATGTCTTTAAAAAAGATTATAACCATGAGTTTTTGTGAAATTATATATTTTTTTTACATTTATACTAATTTTCTTAATTATTTAAAAAACTGTCATACCCTAATTTCGTCCGGGGACTATTGCTTGATGGCATGCAACCTTTGATTGACCGCTTCGAAGTACTTGGCACCTTTTGTTGCACAATATGTGAAGTCCCGAGATGCGCCGGGAATCAAAAGGAAGCGTGGTTACGCCATCCGTGAAATTCCGTAATTTGACGGAAACCAAAAGGAAGTATTGTTACACAATCCGTGAGTTTCCGTAACTTTTTTGAAAGCTAAAATACATGATCTGTAAGGTTCCGTTACCTTATGGAAAGAAAATAAGTGTCGTTACGAAATTCGTAAAGTTTCGTAACGTTACGGAAAAAGAATCACCAAAAAAGTAAAGGAGTGTGTATTTAGTAAAAAAGGGGGTGTAAATAGCAACCAGACCCACTTGGGCCTTCCAGATTCTTCCTCCAGAAGGCGGTTGCTTCTGGAGGAAGCAACTTGACTCGCCAGGGCGAGCTGGGTGGCAAGCTCCTCCCCTATTTTGCTATAAATAGGGGGAGGAATGAAGAAGGAAGGGGTTCAGCCTTCTTGGCACTTCGTATTCTCTTGAAATTGCTGAGGAAAATTGTTTCCGTGAGGAAAATCCAAGCCGAGGCGCTTCCGTAACGTTTCCGTGGGTAATTACGCGAAGATTTTCAACCGTTCTTCGACATTCATCGTTCGTTCTTCGTTTTTCTTCGGTCTTCAACCGGTAACTACCCCAAATCGAGCTTTTCAATTCATTCTATGTACCCATGGTGGTCCCCATTTGTTTCGTGTACTTTTATTTCTCGTTTCATTTACTTTCTGTACCCTCTTTTGACGTCCTTCATTCATTTATTTAAGTCATTTCTCGCCTAATCAAAAAATAAAATAAATTTCCACCGATCATCTGATTTGTAATATCCGTTAATTTATGTTAAAATGAAATCCGACCGTTCGGTCGTGCTGTAACCACGTTGGAAATAAAAAAAGAGGTAAAATAATAATATAATAATCAAAAAATACCTTTTAGTAAAATAAAGCAAAAAAAATCAATCAGACGTTTCTCTTTGGGATTTCTCTTTCTTAATTGAATTGACTAATAACTAAAGTGAAACTAAGGCTAAAATCAACCCGCAAAGTCAACTCGTCCACAAAAAATCATTAAAAAAGGATTTGAAAGTTTATTATCTCAATTTTTCTTACCAAGTAAATGGATCATTTTTAAGGTCCAATACCTTAAAATGATCACCTTCCAAGTAAAAAGAATCGCTTGATTCACCCTTAAAGAAGAACTACGTAGGTCTGATTTCCTCTTCGATGGAGGGTACGTAGGAGCAAGAGCCCCGCTTTTGTCGACCTCAAAAAATAAAAAGAAAGAAAAGTTAAGGTAACACAATTTCCACAATTCTAAAAAATAAGGTTGTTGTCCTTTGAGACAAACGTGAGAGGTGCTAATACCTTCCTCAAACGCAAATACAACTCCCGAACTTGGACTTTTCTTTTTGACCGGTTTCCTTCGGTTTTTCCGACGTTTTCCACAAATAAATGTTGGTGGCGACACCACGCATCTTTTCTCCCTTGGAAAGCGCACCTGTGACCCTCGCCTTGCTCGCCCGCAAACGAGCATGTTGCGACAGTTGGCGACTCCACTAGGAACTGTTTTTGTGAGTTAGGCCTATTTTAGGAAATTGTGGAATTGTGAAACTTTGTGTGTACATTTTTGAACTGTGTAAATATAATAACTGCTATCTTTTCCGCATTTTTACACTGCATTCTAAGCACCCACGGGTTTGAGTAAAAAAGGGGCCCTATACCCGGGTTCATGGGAATCTAAGGAGTGGAGGTGAATCTATGATCATGCTAGGTCTCCGACTTGCTTGATAATAGTGAAACCTCATCTAGAGCTTTCTCTCTTTATAATATGTTGTCGTCGGTATTCCATACCGCCACAATATTATTATATTGAGTGATGATACCTCTAGAAAACGGCCATGTGAGTTATGAATTGTTGGGAGTAGTTATTAGAGACCCCTAGATATTGTCCTATAGGTTCCCAAATAGGGGCATGGAGCGAACATGCTCCGTGCCATTTGTTCTCATGCATTTTTCTTCGAATAGCACGTAAATTATAGTTTTGCTAGTGATATTTTGTTTCTCTAGAGCAATACATCACTTTTTAATACACACATTGAGGTGCCATAATGCCTAAAACGTAGTATTAAAAAGATGGATCTTTTTGGTCTCGTATATGTAAATTACCCCTTTGTTGTGTTTTCTTTCCGTTTCATGCATGCGCATTGCATCATTCATATCGGAGTCTTGATGCACCCCTTTTTTAGGTAAATGATGGGGACAAATCAAAACGGAAAAAGATTTTATCAAGTCAAGATTAAGGGTCTAGATGTCACCAGCCTCAAGGAGTTGGGACGATTGATGGGACCTCTCCAAAGGCAAGCCTTCCGCAAAGTGTATGGAAAGATTTTAGATTTGACCATAGCGGAGGTATTTACGGAAGCTGTTGTATCCCTCGCCCAATACTATGACCAGCCGTTGAGATGCTTCACGTTTGGGGACTTCCAAATGGTACCGACTATTGAAGAGTTTGAGGAGATATTAGGATGCCCTCTTGGGGGAAGAAAACCGTATCTTTTCTCCAGGTTTCTTCCCTCCTTGAGTAAGATTGCAGCTGTGGTCGGAGATTCGGCAAGAGAGTTGGATCGCATGAAGCAAACTCGAAACGGCGTAGTGGGCCTACCGCGGAAATACTTGGAAGGCAAGGGAAGGGATATGGCAAGTCAAGAGAAGTGGGTCCCGTTTGCGGATATACTAGCTTTGCTGATCTTTGGGATTGTCCTCTTTCCGAACGTGGACGGTTTGGTGGACCTAGCCGCAATTGATGCTTTCCTTGCATATCACCATAGCAAGGAAAGCCCAGTCGTGGCTATCTTGGTGGACTTATTCGATACATTTGACCGAAGGTGCGAGAAGAACAGCGCACGGATCGTCTGCTGCTTGCCCGCTCTTTGTGTGTGGTTGGTTTCGCACCTATTCCAACAAGACATAAGACACCCGTGTCCGCTTCAAAGTTATCGCTCGTGCGTCGAAAAAAGAAGAGTCGATTGGGACCAACACTTGGCTGGGATAGAAGGCAGCACAATTAATTGGTTTCCTTGATGGAAGGAAGGAAAGGAGGGAGTTCTCTTCTCATGTGGGGACTACCCTAATGTTCCGTTGATAGGGACGAGGGGTTGTATTAACTATAATCCCGCACTTGCCATAAGACAGCTAGGGTACCCCATGAGGGGAACGCCAATGGAAGAGAACCTCTCGCCTTTCCTTGTGAGAGATTTCAGCGCGCAAAGTCTCGAGGTTGTACAAAGAGTCCACAAGGCGTGGAGAAGTCCGTTGAGGAAAGATAAGGAACTTAGGGGCATTCGTAATGGCGTCATCGGTGGTTATCATGAATGGCTAAGAGCTCATACGCGAGGGTTAGATTGGCTCTCCAAGTTGAAATTTATCGATGAGAAGAACTTCGAAGCTCCGAAGGAAGATGAAGAAGTCCAAGCTCTAAAATTAGAGCTAGGGAAGGCAAGACTCGCCAAAGAAAAATTCAAGACAGCCGCTACAAACATCCGGAAAGAGTGCACCGAGTTACGAGAGGAAAACACGGCCACTGCAAGAGCCCTTGAACACGAAACCAAAAGGGCCCACAAGGAGGAACATGGTCGAGATAAATTACGAGGAGCTTTGTGGGGCAGCAACAATGAGCTCAAGCTCCGGAGAGAGGAAAGGGACAAGTCACGGGTGCATGGCATGATCTTAAAGGAAGAGTTAGCTGCTTGCTCTAGATCCAAAAGGAGTTTGGCTCAACACTTGGAAGCCACGGAGCAAAGCATGCTAGCTATCATAGGGCAATACAAGGAAGAGTTAAACCAGTCGTTGACCCATGAACAAAAGCTGGTAGAGGACTTCGCACAAGCATACGCCGAGAAGGAAGCAAGAGGGAGGGTGATTGATGCATTGCATCAAGAAGCGACCATGTGGATGGATAGGTTCCCCTTGACCTTGAATGGAAGTCAAGACCTCCCGCGACTATTAGCCAAAGCAAAGGCCATCGCTGAAGTGTGTACAGCCCCTGAGGAAATTCACGGGCTAATCAACTACTGTCAACACATGATAGATTTGATGGCCCATATAATTAGAAACCGTTAGGTTCTGTTGTAACACTTTTGTATGATCTCATCACGTTATCTAAAAATCTTGAGGTGGATCCAAGTGCTCCGATCATTCATTAGCATATTCATGTTTTGGTGGCATACTCACCATTGTTTGTTTCTTTAGGGAACTCACAATAACTAAGAAAGCGCAGAGGCACCCCTATAACACTCGATCCAGAAAAATGGATAATGAAGAGGGAGTGCAAGAACAGATGAAGGCCGACCTATCGGCCTTAAAAGATCAAATGCCTTCTATCACGGAGGCCATGCTAAAGCTTCAGAAAACTATAGAGGATAATGCCACGGCGACCGCCTCCAATACAGCTAGGGAAGCGGAACCGGTGCTATAGCCCGCAATAAACTCAGGCCGAGATAGAAACACGACGGTGTTCGGTCGGAGGTATAGTCCTCAAGCTTACCCTTATGGCTTGCCTCCAGACTTCACTCCCCGTACCGCTCCGGACGATTTGAACCAAGCCCCTACCTTCGAGGGGCAACTCCCTCCTTATGCCAATTATCCCCTGCAAGAAGACGATGAAGAAGATGCCCGTCTAGGCCTTCTACTGCCCCTCAAGGATCCGGCCCCCCATGAATTGCCCCAACCAAACATAGTCCGCCATGTCCCGTCTCCACCCGCACCCGTTAAAGAATCTGTTACCTTTGCAAAAGATAGGGAAATATTGATTTACTTGAAGAGAGGCTGAGGGCAGTAGAAGGCCTCGACAACTACCCGTTCTCGGATTTGGTGGATCTGTGTCTGGTACCTGACATCGTCATCCCTCCCAAGTTCAAAGTACCAGATTTTGATAAATACAAAGGGACGACATGTCCAAAAGGACATCTTCGGATGTATTGCCAAAAGATTGGGGCATATTCTACGGATGAAAAACTGTTGATGCATTTCTTTCAAGACAGCTTAGCCGGAGCAGCAGTGGCATGGTATACCAATCTGGAAGCTTTTTAGGTCCGGTCATGGAGTAGGGGCAGTCCTTGTGTCCCCGGATGATCAGTGTATTCCTTTCACGGCCAGGCTGGGTTTCGATTGTACCAACAATATGGCCGAATATGAAGCGTGCGCCCTTGGGATTCAAGCGGCCATTGATTTTGATGTAAAGCTACTCAAAGTGTATGGAGACTCGGCTTTGGTAATACGCCAGTTGAGAGGAGAATGGGAAACTAGGGATCCAAAGTTGATACTCTATCAAACTCACATCTTGAAGTTAGCCGAATGCTTTGACGACATTTCTTTCCACCACATACCTCAGGAAGAGAACCAAATGGACGATGCATTGGCCACCCTGGCATCCATGTTTCAACTTGCCCACACGGGGATCTGCCGTACATCGAATTCAGATCTCAGGGCAAGCCGGCACATTGTTGTGCGATAGAGGAAGAGCGGGATGGGAAACCGTGGTACTTCGACATCAAACAATATGTTGAGAACAAAGAATATCCACCAGGGATTTCCGACAATGACAAAAGAACATTAAGGAGATTGGCTACTAGTTTCTTTGTGAGTGGTATCATCCTGTACAAACGAAACCACGACATGACCCTCCTACAATGCGTAGATGCTAAAGAGGCGAACTACATGATTGAGGAAATCCACGGGGGTTCATTTGGGACACATGCCAATGGGCATGCTATGGCCAAGAAGATCCTTAGAGCCGGTTATTACTGGCTCACTATGGAAAGCGATTGCTGCGCCCATGTAAGGAAATGTCATAAATGTCAAGCATACGCGGACAATGTCAATGTTCCGCCACATCTTCTGAATGTTATGTCCGCCACTTGGCCTTTTTCCATGTGGGGAATAGATGTCATTGGGGCCGTCGAACCCAAAGCTTCCAACATCATAACTCCACCCCTTATCGGCCAAAGATGAATGGGGCTGTAGAGGCTGCAAATAAGAATATTAAGAAGATTGTTCAGAAGATGACGGTGTCATACAAAGATTGGCATGAGATGTTGCCTTTCGCCCTACACAGATATAGAACCTCGGTACGAACTTCTATTGGGGCAACGCCGTATTCCTTGGTTTATGGGATGGAAGCGGTACTCCCATTTGAGGTAGAGGTCCCCTCTCAGAAGATAATAGTGGAATTAGGCCTAGGAGAGTCAGAGTGGGCTCAAACACGATGCGACCAACTCAACCTTATTGAAGGTAAGCGTTTGACGGCCATGAGCCATGGGCGCCTGTATCAACAAAGGATAAAGAACGCGTTCGACAAGAAGGTACGCCCGCGCAAGTTCAACGAGGGGGACCTTGTGCTAAAAAAGATATCCCACACTGTTAAGGATAATCGAGGGAAGTGGGCCCCGAATTACGAAGGACCTTTCATTGTGAAAAGGGCTTTCTCTGGGGGTGCTCTGATACTCACCAACATGGATGGAGAGGAACTACCCTCGCCCGTGAACTCCGATATCGTTAAACGATATTACGCTTAAAGTCTGGGGCAATTGAGGGAACCGCTGCATGTTCTTTTATTTTCTGAGTTTTTTGTTCTTCTTGGTTTCCTCCAGGGATTCCCATCTGCTATAATTGTCTCGTCACGTTTCTTTAAAAGAAGAGAAGATGGGTTGAGGCTTCAGTCCTCACTTTGGTTTTAAACATTGTGTTAGTTTGTAATAACTTGAGTCCTTTTCGCTCAGTTCATGGGGTGCCCCAAACGCTTATTTAAAACTGAACCTAAACAGCTTTCACTAAGAAGATCATTGCATTGAAAACATTCATGCATGCACATACACATGCATATTTTGTGATAACAGGGGCAGAATCATCTTAGGCCATGGTCAGAAGTCAAGACAAAGTTGACGGCAGAAATCAACCAAGGTAAGACGATGGCCCGGTCACAATTTGCCGCGCATTGTTTGCTTCCTACTTTCAGGTACTTAGGGACGGATGCAAATGGAGGATAGGGTCACGACCGACAGGTCGTCGTCCCTTCCCGGTGCTGGACAAGCAGAAAATGTCGCTGCAAGGCAGCCCAGTATCCTTTGAATTTACATTAATTATTACTATTTTTTGTTTAAAATAAGTAATGAATGCCTGATCTAACTTAAGTTGGGGGGGCCATGGTTGTGTTTCCCCTAAAAAAAAAAATTTGGCAGGTTCGCTCGCCTGGGTGAGTTGAGCTCGCCTAGGTGAGCAACCCCTGCACCAGATTATAAAAAAGGAGGGAGGGGAACGTTTTCTGCACCCAAAAACTCCCCCCCCCCCCCTCATTCAAAAAGAGAGAACTCACGAGGCTTGCAGTTTTTGCTTCCCCAAGCCACTTTTGGTTGCATTTTGCTTTCATTTTTGGTATTCCTACTCACTCCAGCAAGTAAGTATTCAATCCTTGAGTTTTTAGCTTTCCATTGGTGCCTTTTGTTCATCTTTTAGTGCTCTAAATTGTGAGAATGTACTCATATTTGTGGGGCAGTTTTGGGTTGCTTTTTATGCTTGATTTGTTTGAATTGAGGGGTTGTAGGGAATGGCCTTAGGCCTATGTTGTATTTTGAAGCAATGGGGCATGCCACATTGCCCCCATTCTCTTGCAATTTATGCCTAAACATGCGCCCACCAAGTGCTCGGTGAAATGCCTCAATGACATATGAATATGGTTTTGTAAGATTGGGATTGTGGGATTGTTTTATATACATAGGGACAACATAGAGGATTCGGAATAGGTGCCCAAATGCAGTTCTAAGCTTAGAAACCCAAGCTCTTAGCTTCAATGCAAGGAAACATGGCTTATGTCTAAAAATCTAAATTTTTGTTTTGAAAGTGGAAAAACATGAAAATTAGGACATGCTTGAGAGGGTTTTCTACTAAGAATTTGGCTGCCCCCATGAGGGATACTTTGCATCTAGGAAACATGGAAAATACCTTTCAATGGTATGGATATATGGTGTGGAATTATCCCTCAAATGTATATAGATGGCATGGAATTTCCTTTTCAAATGCAAGTATGCGCATGACGTAATTAGCTTTCCAATGTGCATATAAATAAATGTGAGTGAAACAACATAAATTTGTATGTTAAATACTTCAAATATGTATAGGTAGTTTGTGATAGCAGAATATTTAGGATGTGATTAGGTGTAAATTTTGACACAATGCCTTGAGCACGAGAATGTGTGTTCTTTTCAAAGATGTATATATATATGTGTGTGTGGTAACTAGAATGTGTTGAATGTCCTTGTATGTTGACATAAATAGTAGGATATTTTACACATACGCATGTTCATAAATGTGCTACATTAATGTGTGCACGAGTTTGTTCTAAATCGGAAAGATTAGCATATCATTTTTGTGTTAAAATAAGCATTATGTTGTAGACTAACTTTCCAAATGTTTGTCTTCATAGGAAATGGCCCCGAGGAAGCTTACCTCAAAGAGATCTAGGAAGGACGCCGCGACCGCAGGGACTAGTGCCACTCCCGAGTTCGATAGCCATCGTTTCAGGAGCGCTGAGCACCAGTAGCATTTCAAAGCCATCAAGGGATGGTCCTTCCACCGAGAGAGACGCGTCCAGCTCAGGGACGAGGAGTACACAGATTTTCAGGAGGAGATAGCTCGCCGGCGTTGGATGTTGCTGGTCACGCCCATGGTCAAGTTTGATCCGGATATAGTTCTTGAGTTTTACGCCAATGCTTGGCCTACAGAGGAGGGCGTACGGGACCTCCGGTCATGGGTAAGGGGCCAGTGGATTCCTTTCGATGCAGACGCCCTCAGTCAGTTCCTGGGATATCCGCTAGTATTGGAGGAGGGCTAAGAGTGCGAATACGGTCAGAGGAGGAACCAGGCCGATGGATTTGATGAGGAGGCCATCGCTCAGCTGCTATGCATACCAGGTCAAGATTTTGCCTGGACCGCTACCGGGAGACGGGTGCGAATCATGGGCACCAACATGACTACCTTGACCTAGACATGGATGACGTTGCTGCTCAGCAACATCCTGCCCAGCGATCATAATTCTGACCACCCTCTGCCGAAATGTCAGCTGGTGTATGCCACCTGACACGGATGAACATTCATGTGGCTCAACTGATCGCTGATGCCATTTATTTATTTGTAGGTATGCCACCTACCAGGCACCCTCTAGACCCAGATAAGTCTAACAGGGCCTTGGGTTTTTCGACATTGATCACGGGTCTCTGCCAGTCGTTCGGGGTTCCTGTCACACCTAGTAAGGTGATTCGGCTGCAGGGTGGCGACCCGCAGGCCCCAGACAGGCGCAGTGTGGCCCCAGACCGCCACCTCCTCAGGCTGACCCAGCTGGGTCATTTGACACGAAGCGGTATTTACGGCATTTGGTTTGCCAGCAGGCGGCCAACCACAGGGCGCACATGCAGACCCATGACTGCCTCTACCAGCTCAGCCTTAGCCTGCAGAGCCAGGGTTTCCCTCCTTTTCCATGCCCTACTCCGAATCAGTTCAGGGCAGAGGTCGCATGGCCCGGGGATTAGCCTGAGGCCCAGGCAGGGGAGGCACCCGCAGAGGCTCCCGGCGATGCAGATGAGGCTCGCATGGACGAGGAGATGACCGAATTACTCGATTTCTTGGGAGGGAGCGAAGCCACATGATCGGGAGGTCCCTAGATCCATATTCTCTTTTTATGTTTCCTGTTTTATCTGTTACGTATCATTTTGTTTTTTGTATAAACTGAGGGACTAATGTTTGTTTCGTTTTGATTGACTCTTGTTTTGTGCATACATGTCATTTAAACTGTTACGTTAGTGCTTACTTCATTGTTGTCAATAGTGTTTGTTGAAATTCCGGAACCGTGTAGAGTTTTTCATTTAGGAACGTCGTCCTAAAAATAAAATGAACCAAAAATCCTGATAAAAAGAAAGAAGCATTGTGAACAAATGTCGTGTCTATGTATATAATGAAAAGAAAATAGTTTTTTATATATGTAAAAGAAAATAGAAGGATTTTGTGTGTGTAAATAATGTGTGAAAAGAAATTTTTGTGTATATGAACGACAAGTGTATGTAAAGAATTTTTTGTATAAACTACGGGTGTGTGTTGGAAAAAATGAAAAAAGGAGATCTTTGAACATAAATAGGGTTTGTATATAGACCGTGTTGACATAAAGAGAAAGGGTTTTAATGCGTGTGTGCACAGAAAAAGTTCGTTATGTATAGGAATGTAGGTGTACAAAGGAAAGTTGTTCTCATAGAGGGCAATGGGGTTAGGGTAAAACACTTGCCTGTGTGAGTTTGTATACACTATGAGTGATTTATTCCCAGTTTCAACTTAACCTGATGTTTCCCCTAAATGTTCATTTAAAAGCTAAATGTTGACGTCCTGCCCTTCATTTACGGTTACAAGGAAGATTACCCTTGGCATAGGTATATTGCTTCTCTAAGATATGGTGCTCTCGTGAATGATTTATTTTTCTTTGCAAAAAGCATGTTTGCCTTTTTAGGTGGAAAAAAATCCGATAGACCATTCGGTCCTGCCAACAAATTTTATTCGGAGCCCCATGAATTGATTGTCATTCATGCATCCTCCACAAACGAGTCTGGAGCCCCGCGAATTGATTACCTAGCGTTGTTCGCCAATTCTCCATTCTCCACTTTTATTCGGAGCCTCATGAATTGATTGTCATTCATGCATCCTCCACCAACGAGTCTGGAGCCCCGCGAAATGATTGCCTAGCGCTGTTCGCCTATCCTCCATTCTCCACTTTTATTCGGAGCCCCATGAATTGATTTTCATTCATGCATCCTCCACCATCGAGTCTAGAGCCCCGCGAATTGATTTACTAGCGCTGTTCGCTTATCCTCCACCCTCGAAATCTTGCTCGGAGACCCGTGAATTGATTTCCTAGCGCTATTCATGCGTCCTCCACCATCAGGTGCGGAGCCTCCGGTGATTGGGAAATGTGGTTTTTGTTATTTTCCCGATCGTTTCCTTCGCCAAACATGTGTATATATGTATATTATGTTATTGGTGTTTTTGTTGTTTGTGTTTTGTTTTGTGTTGTGCAGAAAAAAAAAAGAAGGAGAGACGGGAGTCATCATAGACTAATCACGGAAAGGGAAAAGACGGACGAAATCAGTGTTTTATCTTTGCTTTCCTCTTATCTCCGATAAAAGGTAAGTAAAGAGGGGCAACTGTCATACCCAAATTTCGTTCGGGGACTATTGCTTGATGGCATGCAACCTTTGATTGACCGCTTTGAAGTACTTGGCACCTTTTGTTGCACAATATGTGAAGTCCCGAGACGCGCCGGAAATCAAAAGGAAGCGTGGTTACGCCATCCGTGAAATTCTGTAATTTGACGGAAACCAACAGGAAGTATTGTTACGCAATCCGTGAGTTTCCGTAACTTTTTCGAAAGCTAAAATACATGATCCGTAAGGATCCGTAACCTTACAGAAAGAAAATAAGTGTCGTTACGAAATTCGTAAAGTTCCATAACGTTACGGAAAAAGAATCACCAAAAAAGTAAAGGGGGTGTATTTAGTAAAAAAAGGGTGTAAATAGCAACCAGGCCCACTTGGGCCTTCCAGATTCTTCCTCCAGAAGGCGGTTGCTTCTGGAGGAAGCAACCTGGCTCGCCTGGGCGAGCTGGGTGGCAAGCTCCTCCCCTATTTTGCTATAAATAGGGGGAGGAATGAAGAAGGAAGGGGTTCAGCCTTCTTGGCACTTCGTATTCTCTTGAAATTGCTGAGGAAAATTGTTTCCGTGAAGAAAATCCAAGCCGAGGCGCTTCCGTAACATTTGCGTAACGTTTCCGTGGGTAATTACGTGAAGAATTTCAACCGTTCTTCGACATTCATCGTTCGTTCTTCGTTTTTCTTCGGTCTTCAACCGGTAACTACCCCAAACCGAGCTTTTCAATTCATTCTATGTACCCGTGGTGGTCCCTATTTGTTTCGTGTACTTTTATTTCTCGTTTCATTTACTTTTCGTACCCTCTTTTGTCGTGCTTCAGTCATTTATTTAAGTCATTTCTTGCCTAATCAAAAAATAAAATAAATTTCCACCGATCATTTGATTTGTAATATCCGTTAATTTCTGTTAAAATGAAATCCGACCATTCGGTCGTGCTGTAACCACGTTGGAAATAAAAAAAGAGGTAAAATAATAATATAATAATAAAAAAATACCTTTTAGTAAAATAAAGCAAAAAAAATCAATTGGACGTTTCTCTTTGGGATTTATCTTTCTTAATTGAATTGACTAATAACTAAAGTGAAACTAAGGCTAAAATCAACCCGCAAAGTCAAGCTCGTCCACAAAAAATCATTAAAAAAGGATTTGAAAGTTTATTATCTCAATTTTTCTTACCAAGTAAATGGATCATTTTTAAGGTCCAACGCCTTAAGATGATCACCTTCCAAGTAAAAAGAATCGCTTGATTCACCCTTAAAGAAGAACTACGTAGGTCTGATTTCCTCTTCGATGGAGGGTACGCAGGAGCAAGAGCCCCGCTTTTGTCGACCTCAAAAAATAAAAAGAAATAAAATTTAAGGTAACACAATTTCCACAATTCTAAAAAATAAGGCTGTTGTCCTTTGAGACAAACGTGAGAGGTGCTAATACCTTCCTCAAACGCAAATACAACTCCCGAACTTGGAATTTTCTTTTTGACCGGTTTCCTTCGGTTTTTCCGACGTTTTCCACAAATAAATGTTGGTGGCGACTCCACGCATCTTTCCTCCCTTGGAAAGAGCACCCGTGATCCTCGCCTCGCTCGCCCGCAAACGGGCATGTTGCGACAAAAACATTAGACCTACACTTCTTCTATATTACACTAATTCCTCAAACCCTATGTTGAAAGAACCAGCACAAGGACAAGGACAAGCGTAAATTATAATAGAAGCAGAGGAAATAAGGGGGGACACAGAGGATGGGATTTTTGTGCTTTTGTGGAAACTTAAGATACCACCTAAGGCAGCGGTATTTACATGGCGGCTTATCAAAGACCGCTTACCAATGAAGATGAATCTAAGAGGGAGACAAGTAGAGGTATGTGACCCAATGTGCCCGTTATGCAACAATTCGGAGGAGGTTGCAGCACACCTTTTCTTCAATTGCAGTAAGGTCCTCCCCTTATGGTGGGAGTCACTCTCATGGGTTAATTCAGTGGGTGCTTTCCCGAAAGAACAAAAAGATCATTTCATGCAGCACAGCGGAAGGAATGCTACACGAACAAAAGATATAAGATGGAGCTATTGGTGGATAGCCCTCACAAGGACCATATGGCAACATAGAAATAAGGTGGTCTTTGATAACCAAACTTTTAATGCAAGCAAGCTGATGGATGAAGCGCTTCTTCTAGTCTAGTCCTGGCTTAAAGCTATGGAGAAAGATTTCGATACACATTTTAATCAGTGGTCTTCCAATTTGACAGATGCCTTTGTGTAAGAAAGGGAGGGTACATGCTGAGACCTCTTCGAAGAATTGAATGGATCATACGTCTTGATCCTATGTCACAAAGGGTCATTTAGAAGACCACGAAAATAACATGTTATGCAACCCCTTAAAATCGCATGTCAGCTATTTCCATTAGTAATTGTATGATATTGCGACAAAAGGACATAATAAAGATCATAGTAGAGGGCTCAAAAGAACAATTACATGCCATGAATAAAAAGGAAAAACGCATACATGTTTTCAGGCATCATACATGCTTGTCATTTGTGGAATTTGAAAAACATTTTTAAAACTATTATAATAAATATCAATTACTAGAAAAAATAAACAAACTTGCAAATAATTAAAGGAGTTCTTCCCAATGTGATTCTTTGGTGCCTGATTCAGCCAATAAAATAATAAAACTTTAGTCAATCAACCACATCTATGACAAAAATTTGCCTAATATGTACAAAATAATTTGTGCCAATCAACTTCATATTATAAAAAAATAAATTGCAAGGCATTTACTAAAGAAAGTAGTGAAGACAGAGTTCCAAGACTATTCAACCCCAGCTTAGATAATCTGTCGTAGACTACCCTAGTATGAATAGTTTTTTCCTAGAATTTTGGTTCCCAAATATCTCCAATTTCCACTTTTAATATATTCCTTGGTAAAATATTCAGCAACTGCTCCAAAATAGCATGGGACTAGTGGCTTTGGAAAAGGAAATAGTGACTCCAAATATTTTGTTTTTTAAAAATCAGAAAGACCAAATAAAGAGAGAAAGGTTATGGAAGAATGCAACTGACAGAACAAGTATGACTAAAAGGAAAATTATCAAATATCCTGCAGCTTGGAAAGAGAAGCAAAAGAGATTCAAAGAAGCTACAAAATACGACATAACTGTTCAATATCCTCTACAAAATCAAGAGTCCACTAAAAGAAACTGACAACAGCAACATTCAAACCCCCTATTTTATCCCCACCCATAACAAAAAAAAACTCCACCCAAGTAAATTGAAATAAGCTCATAACTGAGAAATGCAAACATAAGCAAGAGGAAAATCATGAATAATCCATCATATACAATCCACTTTCTTGCTTTATTTATTTTGACAGAAAGAAAATATTCATTTTTATAAAAGCAAAAGGCAGTTCTTCCAACAAAACCTATGGATCCTCAATGGCAATAACACTTGGTTGTCCTATGTTTAAAAACCCTGAGAAATGACAATGGGAAAAGTTTAATAACCTATAGGGGATAAATTATACAGCATAACTGAAAATAACATTATTTCACAACCAACAATTTCATTTATTCATCCAGTATGCCTGTCTTGTAAAATTTTGCTTGTCATTCCAGTTAATGTCATGCTGTATTTGAATATATAATTGGATTTTAAGTTTTTTTGTCTTAATCACATGTATCTTCCACTTGAGACAATCTTTAATTTCCAACTCAGATGACCATTATTGACAGTAAAACTATCCCTTCAAGTATTTAAGACAACTATGTACTAGGATTCGAACAAAGTAATTGGATTTTAAGTTGAAGCAATATGTTTGTCAATGTTTGCATTGTTGGATAAAATATTGAATTTTACTACTAACAAAACATAAATCATACATCACTTCAAAATTAGTTTTAACCAAGATTGATTTCAAAAAAACCATTTTATCCAAATCATTTTAAAACTTTTATTAATAAACATACAAACACGAGCAAGAATTTAATAACACTTTTCATATATTAAAGAAATTGGAATATTAGTGAAAATAACAGAGAGTAACAAGATGTTACTCCTACAAGACTGATGCTTTTGGTCTTTCTGCATTATTTTTAGTAGTGGAAAGTGGAAATTATATGATCTTAAGGTATATATGCCCTAAAGATCTCATAAGAATCCTTGTTAAGAAGGATCAAAGAACTGAAAGTGCTAATATCCTGCCAAGTTTAGTTGATTGCAGAGTTTTAAGAGTTGTTGTAATACTTTATTTTATATTGTTTTATCTTAATTTTAGGCACATGTAATTTTTGGTTTTAGATTTAAGATAACTATCTTAATCTTTCAAAAAAATTCCGATGACCCTAGTTATTGAACTTGTTTTGCTGTCTTTTTTGTTCTCTTTTATTTCTTACTTATCATGCAGCTGGTATATTACCTAGTTTCCTTGGTTCTTTTATTAGTCTTCTCAAGAGGAGGCTATAAAACAGAAGGATGTCCTGGCTACAGAAGTTTCCTCTCTTAGAGGAGAGTTACAACAAGTAAGAGATGAGCGAGACTGACAATTATCTCAAGTACAAACTTTAAGTTCTGAATTAGAGAAAGTTAAAGAATCTAGGAAGCACTCCTCCACTGAATTGGACAGCTTGACCTTAAAAGCCAATGATCTGGAGGTAGGTTTGTATACCCTATTTATTTTAATTAAATATCACACCATTCTGTTATTGTGGAGTCATGAGAGGATGAGCTTCCTTCCTCCAGGAAAAATGTTCTTTGAAAGATAATCAGATAAAGGCATTGGAAGAGCAACTAGCAACTGCAGAGAAGAAACTGCAGGTAATCAAGAATTTTTTTTAATAGTTGTATACTACTAGGTATAGAACCATTTGATATATTTGTTAGATAAAGAATGTGAAATTTTACCTAATTGCTTAATTCTTTAGTTGGTCCTTGACATATACATTATGATGATTATTTATCTTATTCATAGATTTTGTTCCTTGTTAGGTGTCTAATATATCTGCATACGAGACAAGGACAGAGTACAAAGGACAACAAAAATTTGTGAATGAGTAGCAAAGACGCTTAGCAGATGCAGAATATAAACTTATAGAAGAGGAGAGGCTGAGGAAAAAATTACATAATACCATTTTGGTAATTCCCTGAACCAAAACGTTGATAATAATAATTGACACCTTAATAATCTTCATATTAACAGGAGTTAAAAGGGAACATTCGTGTATTCTGTCGAGTGAGGCCTTTATTAGCTGATGAAAGTTGTAGCACAGAAGGCAAGATTTTCAGTTATCCAACCTCAATGGAAACTTCTGGATGAGCCATTGACCTAGCCCAAAATGGTATATCTGTTGTGATGATGTATTTTAAACAATTCTTATTTCATTTTCCTTGAATTAGATTGTGCTGTAAAAATATCAACTCATGTTGCTCTTGTTTTGTTCTTAGGCCAAAAACATTCTTTTACATTTGATAAAGTTTTTACACCAGAGGCATCACAAGAAGAAGTTTTTGTAGAAATTTCACAGCTTGTACCAAGTGCTCTTGATGGTTACAAGGTAATTTCAAAGTTCTTCTGTCATCTCTAAAGCACTATTCATTTAAAATCGTATATACATATGGATCAACCATTTAATGCACTATTACTAGTCAATTTTGGAAAAGCAGAATTCTAAAACCCTTTATTTTCTATACTCACTTTCATGTTGTATTGTATTTTTGCCCTTCTTTGCCCTATTATTCTTTGGTTCTGACATATCAGTGTTGTGAGACAAATGTCTATCTGTTAGATTTGGTGTTGGATGTTGCCTTTCTAGCATGAATGTTTGTAAATCAATATATATACTATATACATTGATGTCTAATAAAATGGTGATGTTTTTTCTTTTCCAGGTTTGCATCTTTGCCTGTGGTCAGACACAGGGTCAGGGAAAACCTATACAATGCTGGGAAGGCCTGTACATCTAGAGGAGAAGGGCTTGATACCTCGTTCATTAGAGCAAATATTTCAAACAAAAAGTCTAACAACCTCAAGGCTGGAAATATGAAATGTAGGTAACAGAGTATTTTCTTCTTAATTTTTCACCATTGCAATGTGTATAAAATTTTAAATATGACACAGAATTGCTGATAAGGTTTTCCTTGCAAATTTACAGGTGTCAATGTTGGAAATATACAATGAAAGGATCCGTGATCTGATATCTACAACAACACGCATGGAAAATGGTACTCCTGGAAAACAATATACAATCAAACATGACGCAAATGGAAATACACAAGTTTCTGATCTCAAAGTAGTGGATGTTCATAGTGCTAAAGAGGTTGCATTTCTTTTAAATCAACCTGCAAATAGCAGGTAACTAATTTCTAGTGTTATTCTATTGTCTTGTAAGGTGTAACAAACTAATTTCTAGTGTTTATTCTATTGTCTTGTAAGGTGTAACAAACTATTGCATCTTTAGCTATATATGAAGGTGATGCTATGCTGTCCTAATTAAGGAGATAATAAATTTTACACTCTTCACAATTTTTCAAGTTGGACACAGAGGAAAATCACATGCACTAATATAAGATGTCGTTGCCCATTCTCTATGGCTTTCTTTCCCTATTCCAAATTTCCAATAGTTTTTTTTGGTCTAGATTAAAGTTATCATTCACTAAGACAATCTTATTGGAATCTAATAAATAAGTACAAAACCAAATTTCCAATAGCTAACAAGCCACAGTTAACAATGACAGAATCAACATCCAGAATTCTGGATCTATGTTGACACATCTATCATAAAAATACAATATCTATTTAAAATTAAAAATATATGAAGATTGGTTTTATTATTAGGAATTGCATACCATAATTTTAATATTATGCAGGCGTTGAAGAACAAAATAACATTATATCTATGAGTTGACAATTTGAACTAAACACAGGTATGAAATATGACAATACGAAAAGTTTGAAGAGAGCCCATATAATAACAGCCTGGAACCAATAGAAACAGATGCAAAACTGTATTTCAGATTCAGAAGATACGCACCTTTTTGTACTTAGTTTCTATGAGTGACCTTTTCGTACTTAGTTCCAAATAGCAGCCTGCAGTGATAGATGTATACTATAGTAACTTGTTTCACACAATTTATTTTTTTCAAAGGATGGTTATAACAATACATTTTTCCCGAGCAGAGTTTCCCCACGATAAGTGTGAACACACATAGTACAGTAACATGAACAATGAGTGGAAAGGGATTGCAGCATGTTCGGAAATCACTTTCTCAATATCAGCGTCTTAGAGCATGTTTGGAAATCAAATGGGATACCAATTGGGAAAGAGGGTTTTTAGTTTATGTAAAGGTACAACCACAAACAATTCAAATACTAACAATTAACACCAAAAGGGCACGATTTTCACTTATTTTGCTTCAAATCCTTTTTTTGCATATTGAATGATAACATTGTCAGGGCAAGTAACAGTCGATAATCACATATTCAAGCATTACCAAAGAACAACTCAAAAACCCTTAATACTATAACATATTGAACCATTACAAAACAGAACTAAAAAACTTCGACATCCTTACCTTCAGGAACACTCGAAAGGTGGCAACGCCACTCAAAAAGGCATGACTTCGGCTACGTGGCGGTGGTGGGAGCAGCAGGTCCACTTCGGCTTTAGGTACTTTCACGGCGGGAAACAAAACGTCAGGATGGTAACGGGACGGAGTTCACGGCGGGATGAAGTAGTTCAGGCAATAGCGGGGGCGCTAGGTTTTTGGAGGGTACAAGAGAGGGTGTTTACCGCGAGACTATATAAACTACAAAGTTTACGACGGT
>NW_021144578.1:0-60063 GCF_004193775.1 Glycine soja | reverse complement strand
ATATTTTTTATACTAGTTATAGGTATAATTTTATTTGTAATAAAATACTCATACAATGTTAAATGGTTTTTTAGAATACTTTTTAATGTTATTAATATAATATTTATAAATAGGTACATTTGTCTGTTTGTTATTTTATTAAAAAAATAATAAATAAGCTATTTAGAAAAACTAAAAGTCAAACACATATTAAGAAAGTTAGATTTGAAGAAATGTATTAGTATAATAAAATCTATGGTATGAGCCATATTTTTTTATTTAATTAAAAATGTAAATAATGTATTTTTTTAAAAACATTTTGAAAAACAAAAGTCAAATGTATAAATAAGAATGTTAGATTTAAAAAATTATTATTAGTATAACAAAATGTATGGTATGACACAATTTTTTTATTACTTAAATTTAAAGAAATTTAGCTTTAAATCATTTTGAATAAGAAAAATTCAAACATATATAAAATAAATTACATTTAAAAATTATGATTATAACATTTAATTATGTTAGTATAATATATTTAATAACATTGGAGCTAATTTAATCCATCTTTTTCTTCTTTTTCTACATTATACTTGATAATTTCTTTAATTCTATAGGTACGTAGTGAATTTATTGTGATAGATTTTAAAAATTAATCAAATGTTACGGTGGTAACACTACAAGAAAAGGGGCTTATACCGACAATCATAACAAATTGGCTTAAAATCTTAATTGGACATATATTTTAGAAGTTTTAAGCTGTTTTTAAACTTTTAAATATTTTTCTCTTGCTCTTGTGACCATTGGTCATAGCAAGTAGAAAACAATAAATTGAGACCGATGGTAATGCCATCATGAGCACCGCCACGGACAAGGAATGAAATAGGTTGATATCCTCTACGTAAATTGGTGACAGAAGCATTAACAAGGTACAAAAAAATTCCATCAACTTTCTCCTCTAAACCTTATCCTGATTTATTTATTTCTCTTCACTTGCTAAGAATGCAAACACAAGTTACTGTGTTGATTTGATAAAAAAAAAAATAATGAATTGGGAACTAATATTTTGCTATCAACTTAATTACTAGAAACATTTAAATGCTTAAACTAAGAGCAGCATGACAGATTTTTTTTTGTTTTGAGCTTTTATTGTTGATAGCTAACAATATTTATTTATGGTTGCAATGTATTTTCATGCTAGATCATTAAATATGTTTCACAATGCAGAATAATTTATTCTTCTTCAGAATTGTGATTTTTAAATCACAATTGGATCTAGATTGGTCTCGATTTAGGCACAAATTACGATATTTTCCGGATCAACAAAAATGTTGTTGTTTGGACATTTTTTCTCTGTACATAATATTAATTTATGTATATCTAATTTTTAATATTTCTATTCTTTATTGTTATTGTATTTTCTAATTATCATGTGATGTCTTGGATTTCATTTGTTAGGTTTTTTATCATTCTAATCACATTGATAATGATGTTGATTCAACTATGTTATTTTTTTCTGACCTTTCTCTTAAACAATAGTCAAGATGTACATGTGATTGATAACACCAATTCATATATACCCTATATTGTATAAAGATTATATTTATTAGACAATATTTGCCTTCATGAAATACTTGATGTTAAATATAAAGTATCCAAAACTACAAATAAAAATAAAAATCCTAACAAAATCGTTGATGTTTTTCTCTCAATCCCTCTTCATCTCCAAACCACCTTCTCTTTCAACCCTTCTTCATCCTAACTTCTCATTTTTCCTTGTCAAGATCATTAAAATACCCTTTGCACACTTTTCCATTAAAGCCTTTGTTTGTTTTATTGTTTAATCCGAAAAACAAAACACTACCTTCTGTAGTTCCTGGGGATATTGTCCATCGCAAGTTAAAAACGATAAATCATGACTGATGATAATGCCACCTCTAGCACCACCATGGACAAGGTATGAAAAAGGTTGACATCCTCTACTTGAATTGATGATAGGGGTGTTAGCAAGATACAAAAACTATTTCATCATCTTTCTCCTCTAAACCATAACTTGATTTTTTTTTTATTTCTCTTCTTTTTGCAAAGGAACACAAGCATGAGTTACTGTGTTGATTTGATAAAATAAATATTGAATTGGGAACAAATCTTCTACTATCAGCTTACCAAAATCATTGAAATTTCTTAAATTAAGAGAAAGTTAACGGATTCTTTTGTTTTTAGCTTTTATTGTTGATAGCTAACATTTTTTTATCGATGATACCATTGTATTTTTGGGCTAGATCATTGACAATATTTCACCATGCAGAATAATTTCTTCTTTTACAGCTTTGTGATTTTTCAATCACATGTCGATTTAGATATGTTCTGATTTAGACACAAATTATGATATTTTCTTGATCAACTAAAAGGTTGTTGTTTGTACATCTTTTTGTCTGTATATGATATTAATTTATGTATATCTAATTTTTAATATTTATATTCTTTATTGTTATTGTATTTTTTTAATTATCATGTGATGTCTTTGATTTCATTTTTTAGGTTTTTTTATCATTCTAGTCACATGGGTAATGATGTTGATTCAACTATGTAATTTTTTTCTGACCTTTCTCTTAAACAATCGTTAAGATGTACTTGTGATTGATACGCACCAATTCAATATATACCCTATATTGTATGTAAGATTGTATTTATTAGACAATATTTGTCTTCATGTTAATTTAACTATGTGATTTTTCTCCTGACATTGTGAAACGATAGTCAAGGGAACCTATGATTGATACGGTTGAATTCAATACATATCCTTTATATATTGTGTATAAGATTGTTTGCATTAGACACTATTTGTCTTCATGAAATACTTGAGTGGTAGATGTACACCTCATCACAATTGTAGCTTATGAATGAGATCCGTTCAGATTGATAGCTATATTCAATTTATAACTATAATTATTTTACATACTCTTTATTTACTTATTTAATGTGAAATTTGTTAGAATTTAATTATATGAATTGAATAATATAAAATATATCATTTACTAAATCATTAAATTGTATACATTAATTGTATTTTTGTATTAAATTAAATAATACATTAATGAAGGAAAAGTCCCTAGAGCAAAACGTATCTTTTTGAAATCAACCACTCCTCTCATATTACAAATGCGGGTATGAGGGCGGTTACGTGTATTGCTTATAATGCGAGTATGAGGATGTTTACTATTATACTTTTCCTACCCTACCTATTGATGACCCATTTATGTGTTGTTGCTCATGATGATGATTTCTTTATACTAGTAATGAACATAATTTAGATTTGTAATAAAATACTCATATAGTGTTAAATGATTTTTTTAGAATAGTTTATAATGTCATTAATATAATACTTGTCTTGGTTATTATTTTATCAAAATTTTAGAAACATTAGTAAATATGTTATTCTGAAAAAAGTAAAAGTCAAACAAATATTTAAGAAATTAGATTTCATGAAAGGTATTACTATAATAAAATCTATGGTATAAAGCCAATTTGTTGTTTGATTAAAATTTTAAATAAATTATTTTATAAAACATTATGAAGAATAAATTTCAAATATACATATATATAATATATATATATATATATAATGAAAAATTTATTTGAAAAATGTATTAGTATGATAAAATGTATGGTATGACACAATTTTGTTATATAATTAAGTTTTTAAGAAAATTAGTTTTAAAATATCAACCATATATAAAAGAAACTTACATTTAGAAATTAAGAGTATAATATTTAATACTGGTAATAAAATATATTGAATACTATCATAGCTAATTTAATCTCTCTTTACCTTTTTTGTACATCATTCTTGATAATTTCATTTAGTGCTTATATGAACGTAGTGAGTCTATTCAGAGAGATTTTAAAAAATAATCAAATGTTTTGGTTGTAATACAACAAAAGGGGGCTTGAATCTTTTAAATGATTTTCTTTTTCTTTTTTGACACATGTCCCAACATTAATGTGAAATTAATTAAAATTAATTTTATGAATTTATTAATTAAAATATATCATTAAATTTTATACATTAATTGTGTTTTGTATTAAATTAAATAATACATTAATGGTGGAAAAGTCCTTAGAGCAAAATGTATCTGATTGAAATAAACCATTATAGTCATATATATTTATGTTGAAGGTTACAAGTGTCTGTCGGTGGAGAATCACACTTTCTAACTTCTTGCTAAAGGTTCTATCTCAACACTTAAGCAAGGTAGGACGGTCAAGAGGTGAATCTAGATAATATTTTGAAATTATTTTTTCCTTGATTCAAATTCTCAGATTTTCTTTTTTGCTTGTTGACCATATCTCTATCTGTCCAAGTAATCTATTTTTGATTTTGTAATTCTTGGTTGGATTTGATAAAGGGTTTTCAAGAGCATCAATCTGAAAATGATTGAGAATGAGAATACCCAAAACTTGGACATTGGAGGTGAGTTAGTCCTTAGCCTCTAATATATAATTATGATGTTTAACTAGCATATTTTAAATATGGTTCTTAGATATAATATGTTGATTTACTTAATTATTTTATGTCATCTTTCCTCTCTTGATATGATTCTTATGCATAATGGAAATCATGAATATGTATATGTTCAAGAAAAAGTGTTCCATATATTTTTTGGCAAGAGGATGTGAAGGAAGAGTAGAAAAATTAAATTTACGATACAAAGAATAGCATAAATTTTGAAATTACATGATTAAAGATGTTGGAATGTCAAGGGAACACTGAATAAAGTGAAAAAAATATTCAACCATTCATTTTAAAATGAGTAAATCTACCTGTTACAATAATGCTATGCACAATGGGATACTAGTTAGGCTAAAGGGAAAAACAAAGGTAGGAAATGTTTTGCTTACACATTTCTTTGTGAAAATATGAAACATGGTAGCATGAAAAGTTCATGTAAAAATGTTTTGACAGTAGAATTCAAATAAAAAAAATATTTGTTGATTTGAATTCAACTGTCATTGGAGCAAGTGATGCAATTCACAAGAGAATCCTTAATCTAGGTGAATGCTCAAACACTAACATGGATATTGATTCGTATAGAGAAACAATCTTTGGTAGGTAATTAATTGATTTTGATGGACAAACAATGCCCCCTAATGATACCTCTAAAAGGTATTGTGGGTTCCATAGAAATCTAGCTGAAATCACTATAAAAGAACTAGGGAATCCCTACATGTTATCCAAATCTTAATCCAAACATTCTCACATATTCCACAGAGCTATTCATGACACTGTTTTTCTTTGTTGCTGTCAAATGTCACCTTTTCTTTCAAGGTACCTTTTTTGTGCGACTCCTATTACGATTCATACTTTCTCTCTCTTCATCTTACATGTCTTATGACTAAAGATGGATAAAACTCCTACAAAGTATACAACCAGAATTTTCCATATATTTTTTTAATGTCTTCCATTTCTACGAAATGTTACAAAGAATTTTGGCCATTCTTGCTTTGCACAAAGTATGCTCTCTTTTAGAAGAAGTTGGGTTGGAGATTAGATTTGGTCTTGGTTATCATCTATAACTTAACTGGTCATGGTTTTAATCTTGCTTCTCCTATGGATCTTATCCTGGTTGTTGGCAAATTAGTTGTTCGCCTGCAAACTAAAGATGTTGTTCTTGCTAGCTTTATCTTTGTGGTTTGGGCAATCTTAAGTTGCCACAATCAAGCCTGCTTTCATAATCTTTTTGTCTCATAGCAGCAAGCAATGATCCTTATGTTTGCTCATATTTTGCTTGTGGGCCGGTTATCTTACTTTAAGCTGTATGAGATCCTCTTTGAGTGAGTTTCAGGTCATCAAAGCTTTTAACATCAATATTCATGCACCCAAGGCTGGTAAAATCATTTCATGGTTCCCTTCGCTATGGTAGGTTATTTCATTATTGCTCTGGTGCTTTCTTAGGAGGATATGTTTTATATGTGGGTATCTTTCTTTCTTTACAACTGAACTAGAGGGAGTTGTTTTGGCTATTTCTATAGCTCATTCCAAAGGTTAGGGCAAGCTTTGGCTGGAGGTGGATTCTCTTTTAGTCCTCAAGGCTTTTAGTGTTATCAATGTGGCTCCTTAGGATTTAAGAAATGTCTGGATGAATACTTTATTCTATTGTGGCCCAAATGGAGTTTCGTGTCTCCCATATTTTCTGAGATAGTAATGTATGCGCTAACTATGGTGTAGAATTACTCTATTATGTTGGAAGATAAACTTTGAATTTGGATGAGGTGTACAAGGGGAGATACTTGGTATTGCAAGGACAGAAAAATAAAGGTAACCTTTGTTATTTGGATGGACAAGCCTTGAAGAGAAACCATGATTGCAAAGTGAAGAAGAAAATGAAGTTTTCTAATATTGTAGAAGTGTTGGGAGATACTTCCGTTGGAGGGGGAGAATTTTAGTGTTTCAAGCGAAAAAGATAAGGTGCATTTAATACATAGTGGGAATTGAATTTTTATCACAAAGGTTTAGCTGGTTTAAATACAAAGTGAAAGATTGCATTTTACTAGATGAAACGTATTTGATTGGATGAATTGGAATTTGTTTTTGTTTCAACTTCCTAGAGAACTTATTTATTATAGTCAGTGTCAATCTTCACTATAAATAGATAAAATAATTAATGGAGAAGATACGCATCCAGAGAGTGTGTGTGAAAAGAGAGATTGTGAAACAAAGTCACTTTGTTGAGAGAAAAGTGTCTTTGTGTGAGAGTGTTATCATTTCTCGTAACCGTTGAGTGTGGTACTCAGGTTTGTAAAGTGATACACTATTTGAGGTGGATTACAATCTTCTAATCAATTATGTGATAGGAAAATATTGTTGAGACAGTTCCGTGGACGTAGGTAAGAGGTGCCGAACCACGTTAAATTATTGTGTTTGTTATTATTTTTCTTTCGATGTAATCATTGTTGTGTTCTCATGATCCTTTGTAGGTGTGAGTAATTTGAGGGAGCGTTGATTATAGAACAAATGTATACCATCCTTTATACATGTTATTTCCCAAATTGTTAATTAAGATAACATCCACATTCCTTTTATATTGGTCTTGCTAAATATTGCTCCTTATTCTCGATAAATTATGATCCTTACAAATTCAATGAATATGGGACCATAATTGATTACTATCTTATAAAGTTTTTATAATATTGAATGTATTTGCTCAGTGAAAATTATTTGGATGTTTTGAATTTGAAGATTTGGAGAAAGATGAGGTTTCAAAAAACAAGGCAAAACAAACAGACATAAACGAGGTTCAAGAAGCATTAAAAACAAGGTATAATTTTTTTTAATAATCCTCCTATTCATTTACTAAGTACTACTAATAAATTTAGTCATTTTTATACTTTTTAGTGTATATTTAATTTCTGATCAACTATATATCTTTAACTTTTGCATTAATAGTTCTAAGAAGACTACTACGGTAAAAAAGAAAGAGACAGTAGCGGGAGAGAGTTCAACATCTACAACGCAGAAAAGAAAAACTTTACTAATTAGAGCTTCTAATGACATTAATGTATAATAAGCTACTTTTTTATTCTTAATTAGTGTATATTTACTTTTTTATAACCTGAACTTATAGTTTACTTCTGAGTTTTAGATACCATGTAATAAATTGTTAATATATCTTGTTTGTAACTAGTGGTTTTGTTTGCTTGTATCCAGGTCATTATGGAGCTGCGTAAGAAACGGCGTACGACAAATAAAAGCTCTAGAACTAATTAGTATTGACCAATGACGAGACAATCTTAAACTATATATTGGGATGCCTTTAATTGTTGTTTAATTATTATGCCATTTTGATTTTGTTGTTGCCTCAAATTTCTTGTTAAACTTTTCCATATTTTTCAATTCCTCTATTTACAACTAGAATGAGAATCAAACATGTCATAAATGCTTGAACTTTAGATGATAATTTGCAACTACACATTTAGTTGGAATTGGTAAGAATTTTTTATTTCAATATTCAATATTCAATTTTGCTATTTCTTTTATCACTAATTGTGAAAGTTTGTTTATAAAATGTGAGATCAACACTTGTAATCATTCTCGCATCATTTTACCAACAATTACATAATGGAGAAAAATTTTCTCTGTTAATTTTTACGATTATTGGTATTAATATGGTATTAGTAGTATCATTCACCATATTGACTTGATCTGTTTGTGTCAATTCACTCTCAATCTGCTTCTTCTCTTCAAAGGAAGACTTGAAAGTCATTTTTTCTATATCCTTTCTGTAAACATGGCTTGGTTCTTGCTTCTTAGTCATTGATTAGTGTGAACTACAAGTCTTAACCTGGGATTACATAAATTGGAGTTTTTCCATCCTTCATACATTGTGCTCATTATATAGATCCTTATCTATTCCCAGAACAATGAGGAGCAAGCCAACCATTTTCGTTCAAGTCTTCCATTTTTAATGAAGATGCTCATACGAAATTCTAAGATGGTGTTACACCTTTGAGTTGCTCGCTTGGAAGGACTGTGCATTTACACCTTTAAGCCACTTGTTCAAATTAAAGATGGTCTTACAAAACTTATATCAAACATTGGGAGACTCAATTTTGTAGCTTTACCTTATTGCTGGAAAAGGAAGAAAAGTTAGAGAAGGCAACACAATCCTTGGAAGACTCATCCAAAAAGTGTGTTGAGAATTAAGATTGCATGTGTAAAATTGACAATTTCAACTAAAAATGATGAGTTACAAGCTTACCAGAAGCGCCAATCAGTGGACTTTGTTGCTGGTGATTTTGTCTGAGCTATCATGAGTAATGATCGTTTACCCACTCATTAATACAACTAGCTTATTGCTAGCAAAATCGAGTCATATTCATAGTCCTGATGCTTTCAATGTTAATTTCCTTATTGTGGTAATGCTTCTTCTGATGATGAGATGGCTTTTGATCTGAGGATGAATCTTCTTCACCCTGAAAAGGATCCTGCAGTACAAGATTGACCAAAGTTGACCAAAAAAAGTCATCCGTGTCCATTTTTTTACAAAGGAGTACACTTTTTCGAATGGAAACTGTAACATCCCAATTTTCGTAAACTAGATTAAAAAGGATTGTTATTTATAAATAAATAGAGTTTAAAAAAAATGATGAGAAGAGATATAATTATTAATTAAAATAATGATTTGAGAGAAAATAAAAAGAGTATTTTATTTAATTGTTTGATAGAGAATAAAATAAAGTTTGTTTTTATAAAATAATAAATAAATAAATAGAGTAAAAAATATGTCGTAAATGCCCCTAGCTATAAATAACAACATGCTAGGTCAATTTTTAGACTGACTCCTCAGCCTCCTCTGCCTCACAATGTTGTTTCTTCTCTCTTCTCCCAAAACCCTATCTTTTCCCCGCAGGCCACCTAACCTGTCTCAGACAAACGACGATATCGGACTCGTTCACCGTTGGATCGTCGTGAAATTTGAGCACCACGTTCACAACCCAATTACAAGAAATCTCACCGTTGAGAATTTTGATATTATGTCTGAGCTAAGAGCAATACCCCTCGCATTGTAGCATTTTCCTTTCCCGCAGAAACCCAGAGCTGTCTCGGTAAAACTACAATCCCGCTTTCGTTAACCGTTGAATTTTTATGAAATTTGGATATGTTGTTTGAAATTCGATTTCGCACGCTTTCACCGTTGGGATTAGCGAGATAATATTTGTGGAGGGAGAAAAATAAATCGCATGGTGACAGTACAAGTGGAGGCTTCAATCCCTTCTCTGTCTCTTTGACGTTTAGGAATTCTATCGGAGCAGCTAGAGGAAAAAAATTGGAGGAATCTCAGAGAACCGCTAGAGATGCTGCTATCGCTGGCTGAAGACACGTGAGTCCGCTTAGAGGTAAGGGATGAGTTATTCACAATTGGGAATTAGTGAGAACATGTGTAGGGATCCTTAGAGACATCAATTGGAATGAGTTTTGGGGTGTTTTTGCAATTTTCATTTTATCCTTATAATTATTACAGTGAATTGTATATGTTTGACAGACCAATTGTTGTGGAATTGATATGCTATTGTGTTGAGCGTGAATCCTATAAATCGAGTACTTTTTCTAATTAATATGAATTGATGAAATAAAGGAGAAATTTAGAGAGAGATATTGATTTTGTATTTTCTCTTTTTCTTGTTGTTTAGGTTTTTATATATAATTTAAAAAGTTAATATCATAATTGAAATTGACCAAAGTGTTCATATAATTATTAAGAATTTGTGCATTGAAAGCTTACTTTGTAATTTGTGATTCAATATGATGTATGCTAGTTTATATATATATAGAGGTTGTTATTTATATTAATAATTTATGTAAATAATATTGTAGAGTGTTATAGTATGATTCCAAAAATTATTAAGTGTTGGAGTTTGAGAATATTATGGTTAAATTTGATGAACATGTGTATGTTGTACCTTATGAATATCATTAGGAATGTTATGAGATGGTTGATGTGATGTTATGAGATGTTAAAGTGTGGACATGATATTCGATTGTAAATAAGTGAATGTGTTTAACACTTGATGTTACATTAATTATATCGTGAGCTATGAATTATACAATAACCCGACCAATGTTTATGCGCAGTGTTAAAGAGAAAGTGTAGGTTCCTAGTTAGGAACCAGTGTTAAATTGTAGCGCAATTGTGTTAAACATGTTTGAAACATGAGTGTGAGGTCGTGATATTGTATAGTTCATGAGCAGTGCTTATAAATGAAATATGTGATGAATTGTGGAATAATATGTTGCCTTGAGATTATAATATTGTTATTGAGATTGAGTAAAAGTGTAAAGTAGAACAAGTGTTGAATTGTGAGATACGTGAAAACATGTGATGGTGGATTGTGGCATTATGAGATGTGAAATTGTGAATGAGTTTTGGTTGTGAATAAATGTGTGATTAATTCTTGATGTGACATTATTTGTGTTGTAAGCCGTGAATTGTACAATAACCCGACCAGTGTTATCTTGAGAAAAGTGTAAATGCGCAGTGTTAAAGAGAAAGTGTAGGTTTCCTATTTAGGAACCAGTGTTAAAGAGAAAGTGTAGGTTCCTATTTAGGAACCAGTGTTAAATTGTAGCGCAATATGTTGTACGTGTTTAAGACACGAGTGTGAGGTCGTGGGTATTGTATAATTCACTAGCAGTGTCTATGTGCTAAAATGATTTTAGGGGTTGGACCTGAATCAGGAAGGAGAGGCCCTGACGGACTCTTCGGAGTGTAGGCCTTGGGGGTCATCGGGTTTGAGTGCTCCTTTAAGCCTATGCTGATCCCATATGGTTGGAGCATTCTCGCAAAACATCGTGACCCTGACTGGTCTCCCTATGATTTTACTTAGTGAGAGTGACCTGGCAAACCCATTGTGTGGTGTGTCTTGTTATGTACTCCTAAGCACCCCAGGGTGGTTTTTCACTGACATGGTACCACATTGCATGTAGGCTTGAGTCTTAGCATAATTGTCTCATGCGCTTGCTAATTGTTTATTATGAAATTGAGGTGTTATTATGTCTTGATCAGAGCGTGTGATTCTTGTGTAATGTGATTGATGATTGAAAATTGTGATTGATGGATGAAAAGTGAACTTTGAATGACAAAGTGGTGGAATTACGTGAATTACATGTAAGTAAGTTTTATTTGGTTTATATGATATGTATATCTAGTTGTCTTGTTTCTCTATTAGTTAGGAATGTGATAACCCACTCCCAGTTTGTTGTTTGTGTTTGGATCCTGTGATGATCTTGAACTTTGTGTTCGGGGAAGCAGATGACTAGGTGAACTGCTTTAAGGAATATTGTGCTGAAGGACGTCGGGACACAACGCTCTGATAAGATATGACATTGGGATATAAGTTTTTATGTTAATTTTATGATGTTAGTCTATTTTATTTCACCTCACTGATTTAACAAAATATTTTTGTAAATTTGACAGCCTTATTTTGAGCCGAATATATTTTTAATGAGTTTATTTGGTAATTGAAATGAATGTGAACCTTTTACCCATTTGATTTTTGTTTACCAATATATTTTATTTATTTATATATATGTCGGGGTAGAGGGTGTCACAGAAACGACCTTCTAAGGAGACTGCATTCCCTACTAGCAATGTGTTGATTGATATTTTAGCCAAATTCTATTGTTAAAGGGTAAAATTTGCAATTTTATCTTTATTGTTTTTTAGTCAAATTCTATCATTTAAGAGACCATGAAAATACCCTTTGCACATTGTTCCATTAAAGCCCTCTACTTATTATATTTTTTGATCTGAAAAACAAGACCATACCTTCTCCTACTCTTGTGACTATTGGCCATAATAATTCGAAAACAATAAATCCGGACTGACGACAATGCCACCTTGAGCACCGTCATGTACAAGGTATGAAATAGGTTGATATCTTCTAACTGAATTGGTGACAGGGGTATTAGCAAGGTACAAAATATTTTCCATCATCTTTTTCCTCTAAACCCTAACCTGATTTTTTTTTATTTCAATTCACTTGTAAAGGAACACAAACACAAGTTACTGTGTTGATTTGATTAAAAGAAAATACTGAAATGGGAACTAATCTTTTGCTATCAACTTACCATAAGCATTTAAACTACTTAATTAAATTAAGAGCAAGCTAATGATTTTTTTTTTGTTTCAAGCTTTCATTGTTGACAACTAACATTGTTAATTGATGACCGTGATGCATGTTTGTGCCAGATCATTGACAATGTTTCATAATGCAGAATAATTTATTCTTCTGCAGCATTGTGATTTTTCAATCACACTTGGATTTGGATAGGTTCCAATTAAGGCAAAAATTATGATATTTGCTTGATCAACTAAAATGTTCTTTGCACATATTTTTCTGTGTATATAATATTAATTTATGTATATCTAATTTTTAATATTTCTGTTATTTATTGTTATTGTATTTTTTTAATTATCATGTGATGTCTTGGGTTTTATTTGTTAGGTTTTTTTATCATTCTAATCACATTGGTGATGATGTTAATTTAACTGTGATTCTATTTTTCTGACCTTGCTATGAAATGACAATAAAGAATCAAATGTTTTTGTAGTGACACTACAAAAAAGTGGTCCTTTACTTGCAATCACAACCATCTGCCTTAAAAATCTTAATATGAAATATATATTTCAGCAGTTCTATACTGTTTGAACATTTTAAATGTTTTTCTTTTTCTTTTTTGACACTTGTCCCAGCTTGTCACTTATGATTCTTATTGTGGTGGCATGTTTTTGTTTATCGTGTCACCTTCATAAATATTAAATATAAAGTATTTAAACTACAAATAAAAATAAAACCCAAAATAAATCCTTGAAAACCGATGTTAATGTATGATAAGTTAACGTCGGTTTCTTCTAGAAAACCGATGTTAACGTTAACATCATTTTGTTAACATCGGTTTTTTTTTTAATTGAAAACCGATGTTGGACTTACATTTTAAAATATATCAGACGCGAGCCCTAAGCTCTTTTCTTCTCTATCTAACCTTCTTCTTCTTCTCCACCAAGGTACATTTCATGACTCTTTCTTCTCTGTAACATGTTCTATTGAATACCTAGGTCTGTTTGGGGAACTTGTTCTCACTGCAAGGTCCTTTGTTTGTTTCTACTGCAAGGATTTGGTTTGTGGAACTGGTGCTCACTTTGCAGTTTGTTTGGGGTGTTCACTTGTGCTCACAGGGTCTCATTTTGATTGAGGTAAGTCGTGCTCACTTTGTAGACCTTTGAATGCTTAATGTCTATTGTAATGTGTATAGCACCATGGCGGCCACTTCTCACTTTGAGTGCGATGTTCCAATACTTGTGACCACTGCAGTTTTGGCAGAGTTTCCAAAAGTAGAATAATGGGTAGCATAGTGTAGTGTAGTGTTGTTCATTTTGATTGAGGTAGCGTAGTGTTCCAATAGTTGTGATCAGTGTACTTGGTCTCATTTTGATTGAGGTAGCATAGTGTTTTTCATTGGGGCAGGGCATGAGGAGATTGAATAATGGGTACATAGTGTTATCACAAAACCCCTAAATACTTCCCTAGATCAGAAGTGAGCAGAAAACCTGATAAATGACTAAGATGTCTTGCTACATGATGGTTCAAGTTATGCATTGTATCTTCTTGAGCCAAAACAATGTTGTGAGTGCATGATTTGTCTCCCAATGACAAAACTACACTTGCAGGGATCAACCAAGCTTCCTATGTGCACCAGCAAATTAAAAAGGCTATGTGGGTTGGTTGACTGATTAATTATAAGCAACGACTTGTATTCTGAACTTAATTATATATATGTTTTGGTAACATACTATCTTGTTTCATACTAGTAAGTTTTTTTTCTTAATTTGTCGCATTTGAAACATAAATACTTTGATGATAAGTGAACAAAAGTTCACTGCTTAATTGACCTCATGTAAATTTGATTTAACAAATCCATATGATCAGTCCCTCCAACTCATTTGTCCATTAGTACTCATTCGATCATTTGAGACTAAATATGTTGATTGCTGAAGAGTGAATGTACTACTTACTTCTGAATATATGATTTTTCAAACTTCCTTTCTGCATAACTCACAAAGTAGAAGTTTGTTTTTACAATCGGTGCAGTAACCAATAAGTTTGACCATATTTTCGTGGTGAAGCTAACCAATCTGTTGGATAAACAGGGAGCTGTAGGATCAGCAAAACCTGCAGATAGGCCGGATCATGAGGTCGATGATCCCCTATATCTGATGACATTAACCATCCCACAACTTTTTCTGAAGCCATTACAGGTTATGTGGGATGCTACCGTGTTTGGGGTGTTTAATGAACACTTCCCCTTGTACATAAAGAATGAAGATCTGTCTGAAATAGCACACAATGGTCAATGTCTCATCATATCTATTATACAGTTGTAGATTCTATAAGTCAATTTAGATTATTGTTAATTACCTAAATTATTGTTTTAAATTCATACATAATTTACTTTGCGTTAACAACAATAGGCATATGAATGAGACAAGTATGCGAGCAGGAAATGCCGATGTGTATGGATTCCTTAAGCCACAGTCCATTCAGAGATCTAGGCAATCGTAATTTGAATCAAAAAGTTACATGAAGAACTAGATGTCTACCTAAGAGCCTACCTAAATGGGTAAGTTAAACTGAACAAACAAATTTAAATAATGTATAATACTATAATAACCTATATTGGTATCCACCGCAGTGCACATTGGCAAATGGTCATCATTTTGCCTAAGGAAAATCTTTTCGTCTGGTTTTGTTTATTGCATAATAGGCCAGACAACTACCTGAAATGAATAATTAACAGGTCAGTGTTATTTTTCAATACATTTGCATTAGCATTAGTCAGGAACATCAATATTTTAATTGTACAATAAGAATCCTTGTTTGTAATCAACAGTGCTTTGAAAGAACTTGACGATACTCCACAACCTAAATCCAAGGCTGGTGCTAGGTGGATTGTTGTTAAAGTAGCAATGCTTCTACTTATATTTTATGTATGTGTAGACTAATTTGTAGTTAAAATGAATATCTAAATTTCATTATTTATTTAGTGTAATAGACAAAAAGGAAGCACTGAGTGTGGATATTCTGGATGTCAATTATAATCTTAGGAAGTTTCAAGAATAATTGGGAAACGATAATTATTTATTTCAAACAAATTTGATTTTGTTATGATTGGTATTATATTATTAACTTATGTTTTATTTTATCATGCAATATTTCAACGATGCTAGACCATTGGAATCATAGAAATTGAAGGTGCTTTGCATGTAGTGGGCAAAGTATTATCTGAAAGTTAGAAATGAAACTTAGGATGTTAGGCAAATTTGTAATTTTAGTTTACTTAGTTTACTAGCTCGCTTTAAATTTTTTACAATCCATGTCTCCTTTTAACATTGAACATTTTTTATTCATAGTTATTAATAAATTTGTCATGGAGTTTTTCTACTAAAAACTGTTTCAAAATATAATTCAAATTATATATGTTATGCTGTGTGGTATGATTTAAAATTTGCAAGTTAATTTTTGGGTTTATTGAAAAAATAGACAATATATTAAAAAAAATTCTTAATAACAACATCGGTTTTTATTTTATTTTAAAAAAAACCAATGTTAACCTACACAAACAACATCGGTTTTTTAAAAACCCGATGTTTAAACGTTAACATCGGTTATTTAAATAACCGATGTTAACAATAATACTTTCAACGTTGGTACTTTCAACATGGGTTAGTAACCGATGTTAAAAGCTTACTTTCTAGTAGTGATTACTAAAAGTTAGCTTACATTGTTTGCTGTAAATTTTTACAAAACAACTTACACACAATCTAAATCAACATCTTGAGGAATATGAAGACTTTGGGAGGAGTGGATGACATCTACTATGCCACCCTCATCAACAAAGTTCTTTTGGAATACTAAGTCTTCCATGTCTTCAAAGGAATGGATGATGACTCCTAGCAGTCCATTATCAACAAGGGCAACTTCATCACTAGATAACAACACTTCAGTGTTGTAAACCTAAAGGTAATGAAGGTTGACATCAAGAGGAACATACTTATTCCTCTAGTGAACTAGGATGACATTCAGCAAAAGAGGCAGAAGAAACTGGCCAAGGCTATTGCTAATAAAGACAAGGCTTTGGAAACTTTTGGCCTTGCTATAAAGGTTAAAAGCATCCTTAGGGAGCAGAAGGGAAAGGTCCAAACCAAAAAGCCTGCCCATCAACAAAAGGAGGAGGAAAAAATTGTTATAGAGGAGCAACGGATGATGAAGAAACATGAAGTGCCCAGACCCTCTCTTCCAGTGTAGACTCATAATTCTACTATGGTTTGGGTAACAAAGATTTTGAATGAACATTAAGGATTTCAATCTCTCTACATTCTACAGCCACTTGAATACAAATGCATGAGATTAGGGAGAGACAACATGGATAGATGGAGCCTACACAAGCTTTCACAAGAACCAAGATTTACTCTTTCAAGTTTTTCTGTATTTGATAAGTCTAGGATCTCAAATTAAGTCTTGGAAGCAATAAAGATCAATTGCCATTCAACATGGAAGGTTTTGTAATAGAAAAAATACATCAGAATACTAAAAAATCATTAAATTCTTACTCGTTACTTTTTTTGAAAAGAGAAACCTAAGCATACAAAAAGCACATCATCCTAGCCACTAGGTGTGGCTTTTGTGAATGAGCTACCGGTTACCACTTAGAACTCTCTGTCGTACTTTAGACACCAAAATAAAAATGTATTATGTATAGCCCCTTTATATTAAACAAAAATACCACACCACAACTAAGGTTAGTGTCTGGTCTTAGTTGAAAATTGTAAAGAAACACACTATTAAATTGTCAAGGGTGGGAAACATTCATATTAAACAAAAAGAATCAATCCACAATAAGTCTATAACCAAATTTGTATTCCTATAAAGAGGAAAAAATCAGAAGAAGAAATAGACAAGTGTTCTGCTTTTTTATTCTTTAATTTGAACATAAAAAGAAAAGCAAATGTGTGCATATTTGACTTGGTTGCGTCATGATTGAAGTGGTATCTTTTTTAATCATTAATTTAGACCAAGAAAGGTTGTTATCTCTTTATATTGTAGTGCTACTCTAGAGTTGCTAGCTCTGGAAAGTCTGACAAAGAAATTAAGAAGTAAAAAACATGCAGAAGTTTGCTACACATAGTCCCAATCAGCATAAGCATGCATCGATGATACTGTATTATATAAAAAAAGGAAGATATGCTAAACCAACCTGGATGTAATCAAGTACATCAATTGTTCCAACCCGTGATCCTCCTTCTTGTTGAAATGATTATCAACTAATAAAGTTTTTCCTGAAATAAGAACACCTCAAAACATCCGTGTTAAACTCAATGTTGTTAATTTGATGCAGCAATCAAAATAGTTGACAGTGGTCTTCCTGTAATATTAGCTCAAAGATTTCGATTCACAGCTCTAAATTTAAAAATTTAGAAGCAGGGGCTTACAACATTGATAATTTGGTATGAATGGATTTAAAGGAATAACTTCACTCATGACTAAGGCCTATAAAAAAAGTTCAGCACAAGTTCAAAATTAACAGCACAAAAGTAGAATTGTAGTTACGATATACCCCTTAAAGTATTATCTACACCTTTCTCCTGTTTGAAGCAATATTTTCATTGAAACTAATGGCTCCTTGACAAATCTTTTATTAATCATGCATGGAACCTAAATTATAAGGGTTGGACATGAATAATCTCTAGACCCTAGGCGGCAACAAGGAGAGAGAAAGACACGTGACCTACACTCCATGCCTTTCTCTTTCCTTGTCGTTACACTGTGCAAATGGAGATTAGGGGGTTCAGTTAGTTTATTTTAGAGAATAAGTATCTTTTTCTTTTACTAATTTTCTGATATTTGTATATATAATTTTATGATATATCTACACAAAATGAGAAAAGACTTTGTAAATTCTAAATTAGTAAAACCCAAAAATGAATAAAAAAAGACTAAAACTAGATAGTTGGATCACACTATAGAAGTTATGTTATGACACATCATGTTGTTTCATGAATTTTGAAATGTACAAAGCAAAGCAACACTACATCAGTAAAGGCAAATTGTTGTTTCCAAAAGGGGTAAACCTGATCCATCATTCCCACTTAACAGATAAGCCTAGCATATTTAGTAATAAGCCTAATTTGATCCATCCATTCGTTATTTGTTCGTTTCTATAGTATATAATTTTTTTATGTCCATAGTATATACTCTCTTTTTTATGGCCAAAGTATTTGTTAGAGTAGAGACATAAATAATCCTCATCCAAAATTATACTTCACATGACATTAATAAATCAAGGCGTAATAGTGGTAGCTGAAAATGGTAGTATGATTTTTTAATAGGTCAATGCAAAAAATTCATTCTCGGTCATATATATTAGAAAAATCCACAAAGGACAAAACTATTAATTATGAAAGCAAAGAATGAACTAAATGAATAGAGGAAAAACAACATTCATAATAGAGGAAAAAAGAGTAAGTTTAGAAAGGAGATCATCCAAAGGGAAATAGTTCTCAGCATCTACCTAGTCTTTTCCTCCATCTATAAGTTAATAAATCCTACTATTAAGTTCAAAGCCATCATTCTCAGCCTACATGATCATTTTCACTTTTTAGCTATGTCTACAATTTGCCTTGAGTTGAAACTATTTTATCAGAGTTATACACTAAAATTTAGCTTGTTACAAGAAAATTATCATACAAAATTGGTCAAGCTTTTACATCCATTAATCAACAATTTAACACGTATATGAGATCAAATTTCCTTTTCAGAGCTATACTTACTAAAATCTAGAGTTGTCCCTCGTCAGGGTGGACGTGGCCAAGGTAGGCTCTAAGATCTCGCACGTCGGACTGAGAGTAGCCTTTGTTAAAAGGACAAGAGGGGGGACCTGCAAAATAAAGGACTTCGACACTGAAGTAAGTACGAGAGTTAGGTGAGAATAAATTTTGTAAAAGGGTGAGATAGAACCTGGTACTTATAGAGTGGAGTGGAAGCTGCGGGTCCTTATTGGTTGGGATTATTACGGTGTTGTAACAACCCTTGCAGATAATGACTAGCTTGTAGATAATTGTAGCTTACAGATAATGTGTACCTTGTAGATAATTGAATACCTACCACGAGATAAAAAGGTCACAACATATTCAAATAATGGGTACTTAGAGATAACCCATCAGTTTGGGAACCCGCCTACTAAGCATGGAACGTCCATGCTCATGAGGCAGGGCTAACATGGAGGGCAAACATGTGTATTTGAGGGCCACATTGCTTGTCACGCGTATTTTGTGGACCCTGGATAGTACATAAGCCCCCTAAGCTCTAAGTCAGCTTGCCAACGAAAGAGGTTGTCTAGTGATGCAATCTTACCCCCCAAGGGTATTGGATAGAAGGATCCAAGAGGATTGGGCTAGAGCTACTAAAGAAGGCCCTAGGGTTCTCATGATCCTCAGGGTAGATTTCTGAGCCCATGGGCCAAGGTTGGATCCACTCTTCTTTGTAAATATTTAAATAGTTTTTTCCTTCTTTTGGGCCTTGTATTTTGGCCATTCTAGTAGTATAGGGTTTTAGCCTTGTATTTCAGGGCATTTTGAGTAGTCCTTGTAGTAGGGACTTTTTTTGTATTTTCATGTATTTTGTCATGGGGTGAGCTTAGCTATTATAGGGGGTGTGTAGCTAAGCTCTAGCTTCTCATCTTAAGGAGGTGCGCTTAGCTATTAGAGAGGTGTGTGTAGCTAAGCTCTAGCTTCTCTAGGAATTTTCTCAAGGAAGCTTCTCAAGGAAGTGTCTCAAGGAAGCTTCTCAAGGAAGTGTCTCAAGGAAGCTTCTCAAGGAGGTGAACTTAGTTATTAGAGGGGTGTGTGTAGCTAAGCTCTAGCTTCTCAAGGAAGTTTTCTCAAAGAAGCTTCTCAAGGAAGTTTTCTCAAGAAAGCTTCTCAAGGAAGCTACCTAGTCTATAAATAGAAGCATGTGTAACACTTGCTGTAACTTTGATGAATGAGAGAGTCTTGTGAGACACAACTCAAAGTTCAACTTCTCTCCCCCTTTTCCTTCTTCAATTTTGTGCTCCCCCCTCTCTCTTTTCCTCCATTGAATCATCCTCTCCAAGGCACATTCTTGGTGGCGAAGCTCCTTCTTCCATGGCTTATTCCCTAGTGGATGGTGACTCCTTTCTCCTCTTCTCCTTTTCCTTCCACTGCATTTCCATGGTGGAAAATCACCATTGAAGGACCTCATTGAAGCTCAAAGATCCAACCTCCATAAAAGCTCCACAAGCAAGCTTCCATCATCTAGTGTCAAGGGAAATTGTCTTGTGTTAAGGGAGATTGTTCGGTGTCGAGGGTGGTAACCTCGACTAGTGTAAGAGTTGTAGGTATGTGAGGCATGTCAAGCTCCCCTAGCTTGGACGACTATTGTTTAGGCTTCTTCTGGCAAGTTGTCTGGGGTGGACATGCTTTTGATCTTGCAAGCAAAGTTAGACGTGTCAGGTGGATGATGTCCTTATATATGACAATTCAGCCCTTTTTTGATCATTGGAGGATGCATTGAAGACAAATGTTTCGTTTTGTCTTTTGCTACAGGCGAGTGCAACACACACATATTACTCTTGCATATGTATCACTCATGGAGTGGGTGTGTACTGAAGATGCAATACATGGGTGAGTGGAGCTGCATCATGGTTTAAAAAATTAAGGCACCATTTTAGCTTATGCGAGTTACCGAAAAGTCACGCCTCCACTAATGGAGTGAAAGTCTGATTTTTGGTCGTCACTATTTTCGAATTTCTACTTTCTCTGGATACAAGTGTAGCAACATTTACAATGTTTGATTGATATGTTCATCAAATTCTAAATAGAAGGGCTTCTGAATTCCTTCACACCCAAAATGAAAATAATGCAAACATACCCACAATAATACATGACTTTTTCAATTGCTCTTTTATTTTTGAAATCAATCTCACAACTTACAGCCTTATAGAGGGGTTCTAAGCCTACACCAACACATAGTGGTGTAGTTTCAACTTTTAAACATTTGCTAACAATGAACATAAAAAATAAGGTGAAATTGTACAAATTAACATTATTTTTTTATTTTCACTGTTAACAAAATTAACTAAATATTGAGATAGATTCATAAACCGCGCAACACCTGGGTAAACATCTAGTTATTAACTAAATATAGAGATACACTTGATTGTAAATGGAATCACTACTAGAAAATAAGCTTTTAAAATCGGTTAATTATTAATGACTTTTAAAATCGATGTTGTTTTCTGCTCAACAATATTTGTTTCTAGAAGAACCGATGTTGTCGTGTATTCACAACATTGATTTTTCTAAAAACCAATGTTGTTTCTTTGCAATTTTATTTTAATATCTTGTTTGTTTTTTAAATTACCCCAAACTTAAAAATTGAAAAACATAACTAGTCCACATAGTTTTTAGGCAATTCAAATTTGGCCCAAAATAATTGAATAATTAGTATCAGGTAAAAGAAATGTTTAAAATAATGAAAACAATAATGTCAATACACACTACTAGAAAAAATGCTTTTAACATCATTTATTTTGGGCATTTAACATCGGTTTTGAACCAAGGTTAAAAGTATTAATGTTAACATCGGTTATAAAAAACTTATGTTAAAAAAAACCGATGTTGTAAAGTAAGAAATAAACCAGAAAAGGTAAAATATGCAAAAACAAACCGATGTTGTGTCAAAAATAACATTGGTTTTAGTGAGATATCCTAGTGAGTTTGATTTAATATAAATAATTCATATATACAAATCAGTATCATCTTTAAATGCAAGAAAAACCTTCACCTAGTGGTGTACCACAATAGAGTCTTCCATCATTATGTGGTCCACATCTAGTCCTAGTGAGACATCCTCATTGGCATACTTATGGAGAATGTGCCTTCAAACAAAGACATGCACAAATACTTATAGTCATATTACACTAGACACAAACCCGCGTGTTGCGCGGGTTGATAAATAATTAAAGAAATATTTATATAAATCATTTGTTTGATAAATTAAATTTTAAAATATAATTGTGAATTATATTTTATATTATTTTTTTGTTAAAGGATACAAAAAAAATAATATATAAATTAAGATATTTTTTATTTATCAATATATTTAGAAGGGAATATTCTAAAATTGGAGGCTGGCCACTCAACAAAAGTTGATTAACCTGAAGATAAAATAAGCATTATGTATAAATTTGATAAGAGCAATATTAGAATAAAGTGAAATTGACATAATAAAGCAATCTAAGAAATATATTTAATGAAATAAAAAATAGTCAACCATAATGGTAAAAAACATAAAAATGATGTAAATAAACACCAAAAATTGTTCATTTAAATAGACCTTTTGTATTTATTTCCTTTTTCCGGTGACCTATTTTAGAATTTTGTTTTCTTTGGTGTGATCCATTTTAAACTTAAAAGTAAGATTAACTCTTCATCAAAGGATGTTAGACCAACTTGTTTATTCGTCTTTCTCCTTAATGGACTTTCAAAGATTGAATAAACTTCATTTGATGATTAAGATGCATCTTTTGACTTATTGGATGCTTGTAGCTTTGAGCTTTTACTTATCACAAATTGTTTTTTCACACTTTTTAATAGATTTTCTTCTTCTTTTGATGATGAAGATGCATCTTTTAACTTCTTCAATAGTTGTAGCTTTGGACTTTGATTTCTGACCATTTGTTTATTTTCCTTCTTTCCTAATGGACTTTGTGAGATTTGATAAACTTCTTCATTAGATGATGAACATGCACCTTTTGACTTGTTGGATGCTTGTAGCTTTGGGCTTTAACTTATAATTAGTTCTTCACCTGACTCATCCGATGATATTTGTTGTGTTGAAGTGGGTTCCTTTTTTCATAAAAATATTAATTAGTGGATGAAAGTGCCTTTGTAAAAGGTATTTAATATGGGGTATGTTAGCCTTATTTTCATTTCGGGTGTGAAGGAGTTCAAATGCTTTTGTGTTTAGAATTTGTTACACATCTCAATCGAAAATTGTGAATGTTGCTATGTTGGTGTCATCATATACTTTCAATTTTATCTTGAACCAAACAAGATTTCAAAGTTTTTAATATTTATTTAATTATGTTATAAAAAATAATTCATTATATACAAAACATGAAACCTTGCTGGGTACTTGGATGATTGTCTGCATTCTCTGCAAGTGTATTGATTTCCCTCTTTTGTAACTTTCTTTTACCATCTCTCACATGCAACATAATTCAAAATTCAACCGAACCATCGATCTCATTGATTGTTGCATGAATTGTGAACACATTATTCTGTTATTTTATATATGTTAAAACTAAGAAAAAATAAAGTATTATTGAATATTATGAACATGAAGGTCATGATAGGGTTGCATACATGTGATTTTGATACCCATCTCATGGATATTATATCTTGCAAAGATCTTCTATTTTTTGACATTCTCTTGTCAAGATCAATGTTAGTAGAATTTGGAGAAGATAGTTCTTTTATTTAATGTTGCTCCATTTTTTCTACAAAGTAGTTATTTAATATGAAATTTATAATTTTTTAGCTACATCAATCAAAGAATTAGAATAAACTAACAATTTTGTTTGTTGAATGTTAGAAAATGTGCAATAAAATAAAATAAAAGAAGGAAGTTCATTTTACTCTATTTGAACTTTACAAAATCAGGATTGTCTAGATTGATATTGTTCCTTGTACTTGAAGTTGAGTTGATTGAATACTCATCTAAAAAATATTATTAAAATATAATTGTTAGTAAATTAAAATTACTATAGTAAATAAAATATAAGAAAATTATTGTAAGCAAAAAGTATGATATAGACTACATTGAATTAAAATTATTTATTTATTAAATAAGTTTAATTGAAAATAATACTTAAGAAATTAAAGAAACATCTAAAATAAATAAATAAATATCAAATTAAATAAACATGCTAATATAAAGATAAAGAGATAGGAAATTATGGATCAATTTTTATTTAAATGTTATTTAGAGATTATATATATATATATATATATATATATATATATATCTTAATATAAAACTTAAATTAAGAAAAATAATTTCAATTTCCATAGTGAAATGCATATGAAAATCATTTAATGTAAACGTTAATTATAATTTAACCATCCATTTATTTAGTTATCCATATTTTTTTGGCTGAATTATCTATATTCATACATACATATATATATATATATATATATATATATATATATATATATATATATATATATATATATATATATATATATATATATATAAAGAAAAGTAAAGAGATAGAGCATTAAGATATATATAGTGTAGAATATAAATTTTGTTAAAGATTTTAAATGTATGAAAGTAATCAAACCTATGAATTTCTTAACCATGATAGAAGTGATTGCAACTATCTTTGAGTCTTCTTCTTGGATGTTGATTGCTTTTTCAAATTCTGAGGCTATGTCTTCAAAGTAACTTTAGCAACTCCATTTCTGGAAATAACCGATAAAAAGGGAGATTTTAAAATATAATGGTCTATATTACATTTTATTTTGCAAAGAAATATATATATTAATGAATTGTACAAAATTATTATTTAAACAAAATATGAGATATGTTAGAGTGACATAAATTAGTTATGAATTTGCAAAAAAATTAATGTTGTACTTAAGACTGCTCTATCATCCATCCTTTGAGCTAGAGTTTCCATTGAACCAAACTCAAAATAGTGTAGAGGAATTCTAATGGATATGCTACTGATTTTCTTGACAACAGTAGTAAGCAAAAATAATCCTTTAAATGTTCCTTTGACAGGTTTATATGCATCATTTGCTGACACAATTCTTAAATTATGTATGGTGTATAAGTTCCCTTCTTGTAAAATATCAATGAATTTTGAAATCATATTTTCCCATATCGCTACATGGAGTGGAGTTTCCTGTTGTAGTATATTAAAAAGTGAAAATTAGGTTAAAATTAAAAATATTAATTAAATAAATTTAATCAATATAAAATTTGTTTAAACTAATTTAATGTAAAAAAATTTGCATTTTGTGATATGTAATATTGGAGAAAGTAAATAAAAATTATATTCGCAATAGTTAAAGTTGATGTGAAATATATTTTTCACAGACTAATATGAAAAATAAATAAATTTCAACATTTTTTAACCAACATATTTTTTAATAGATTAGTTGGAAAAATAATTTTAGATCATGAACTTTGTTGATGTGAAATATTTATAGAGCAAAAAATATATTAGAATTTAGAAATTACTAATATGAAAAAATTGAATGATACGTAAAATGTAAAAGAAAATAGTTATAGAATGCAATATAAAATATTCACTACTACAAACTCTTGATTCTAGGACCCGCTTTCAAGGATGGTGGTCCGAAAAATGTCGTTGTTTAACAGGCGGTGACATTTTAGAAAATATGCGCTTTATCTCAACGACGTTTTTACCGAAAATGATGTCGTCTTCCAATTACAACAACATGTTTAATAGGCATTGTCGTTGAACTGGATTACCCAATGACGGGTTTTATAACGACCGTCTTTGTATGCTAGTAAAATTAATCTTTCCCTCGCGTATTCTCGCAGTCTAGCTAGCCTGCACTACCTGAGTACTATTGCGCCCTTAAGCTTTGACTCTCTAAGTTGGTTGTCATCGTGAATCACACCAGCAGTGTCGTCGTGAAGCACACCAGCAGTGTCATCGTTGTCGTCGACCATTCTCCATCACTGTCGTGGGTAAGCTTCCAGGTCATCTTCCTTTCTCCCTTTCTTTCTTATACATAGTCTCTGAGGTAAGAGGGCTTTGTGGTGCCCCTCTTTGAATTTGGTTGTATCTGCACCCCTATTCTTTGCGCAACCATATAACTTGCTGCATTTCAAAGAAACTTGATTAGGGTTGGAAGTATGATGGAACTGTGTAAATGCAATGAGGCATCCATTCTGTCTATGAAATATTTAATCTTTATTGGAGACTAAAAGTCTAGTTTCCCTTTTTATGAGATTCAACCAACAATCTGTGCAAACATATATGACTCTTGGAGAACTTGTTAAAATACTAATTCCTTGGACTTAATTTTATTTAACTTAGGCTTATACCTGTTTGATGAGGGGACTGACAACATCATATAGCTTTGATCCTCAGTATTGACAAAAGTTTGATCTTGTTCTGGCTTATTAGTCTTTGTGTATGGTGTGCATTGCAATAATGCAATTAAGAGTTCATAAGGTTCAGAAATATCAGGTTTAATTAGTACTTATTAGGTTGTAAAGTAGGTGCATTCAAAGCTTATTGTAAGCAATGTGTGTTAAAATAAGTTGTAGATGTTCCCTGAGCAATGGCTACTAAATGCATTCTTGATGGTAGAATGCCTATATATATAGCACATGTATTTGGTCCCTGAGCAATGACCTGTGTTTCTAACATTTGGTATCAGAGCCACAATTGGCTCTGAGACCGGATCTGCATATGGGCCAGGTTTGACCCGCTAGAGGTTGAAGATGATGAATAGTGTTAAAAAAAATGAAAAATCCCATGTTTTTGGCTAGATGGGTGTTGAACTCGTGTAGAATGTTGTAATATGAGCAAACCACTAAATCACTAAAGCCTTTTTGATATGCAATCGTTTTCATACCTTATATACTTATTCTGCTTTACAATTTATGGAATTTTGATTTAATTTATGCATGAATATATTCTGGAAAATTTTATTCTATGCATATATGTATGAAATCAAATATTATGTTTCAATTATGAAATTATATGAGAATCTTATTCATAATTATATTATATCTTAATCTTGAAATGATAATATGATTTATTCTCATATAATTAAGTTTTATGTCTAAGTGATCTTTATAATTTTGATTAATTATGGACTAGCTGCAGCATCTATATTTTGATTAAAATTATATATTAAGTTGGTTAAAGATCATATAAGGAATTAGACATAATATTGTAATTAATTATACTTATATAATGAATTTTATCCCACAAGAATTTTTATTATATTTGTAAAATTAATTGCGATAAAATGACATTATTTTTCATGGTTTACCCACAGGCATCATGAGGTATGTATAATTTGTTGATTTTATCATAAAGTAAATATTTGCGATAGAAATTAAATTATTTTCATGTTGTACCCGTAAATCATGAATTTAAGCATGTAATTTGATTATTCTATCATAAGGTTTAATTATTTCTTATTGAATTAAAAATTTAGCCCACAGGCAATTTTTATGTCACAAGATTCAATTTTATGGTATGTTTACATTGGTAAAAGATACAATTAAGATTAGTATGCCTCAAATTTTGACATAAGCCTTTGAATTTTGCAGCTTCTCAAACTATTAGTTTTTCTGATATTCAATGTGATGTTCCCGAACTCAAAGGAGATAACTATAAGATATGGAAGGAGAGAATTCTTCTACAATTGGGGTGGATGGACATAGACTATGCTATAAGGAAAGACGAACCACCTACAATCACTAATGAAAGTAGCCTAGCTGACGTTGCGGTATATGAGCGGTGGGAGTGATCCAACTGGCTCAGCGTGATGTTCATTAAGACCAAAATCTCAGCTGGGATACGTGGTTCTGTTGACCAGCATGAAAAGGTCTGAGACTTACTTAAGGACATTGATGACCAGTTCATCACTTTTGATAAGACTTTAACAAACACCTTGATCATGAAGTTCTCTTCTCTTTGGCTCACCAGTGCGAAAGGTGTGCATGAGTACATCATGAAAATGAGAGATATTTCAGCTCAACTTAAGAAACTAGAGGTTGATATGTCTGAGTCGTTCCTAGTGCATTTCATTTTGAACACCTTTCCGCATGAATATGGGTCGTTTAAGATTTCCTACAACACACATAAAGTTAAATGGTCTATCAATGAATTAATGACCATGTGTGTTCAGGAAGAAGAAAGGCTTGTAATGGAGATGGGTGAAAGTGCATTGCTGACTACTGCTTATGGGAAGAACAAAGCAACTAAGTCTCAAGCTAATCAGAAGGGGAATGGTAAAATACCACCTCAAGCTGATATTAAGAAGGTGGCAAAGTGTTTCTTTTGCAAGAAGAAGGGACACATGAAGAAGAATTGCCCTAGATTCCAAAAATGGCTTGAGAAGAAAGGTAAATCAATCTCATTAGTATGTTATGAATCTAATATTGTTAGTGTTAATATTAACACCTGGTGGATTGATCTTGGATCTACTATTCATATTGCAAATTCTTTACAGGGTATGCAAAACCTAAGGAAACCAGTGGGAAGTGAGCAAAGCATTTTATCAGGCAATAAGCTAGGCTCACATGTGAAGGCCATTGGAACTTGCATTTTGACTTTAAGTAGTGGCTTTATTTTAAAATTAGAAAGGACCTTTTATGTACCAAGTTTTTCCTGAAACTTGATTTCTATTTCAAGACTTGTACCTTTTTTTTGGATATTCCTTTAATTTCAAAGACACATCAGTTGAGTTATTTTATAATTTTGAATGTGTTGGGAATGGTATCTTGTCTGATGGTCTTTATCTTTTTGGTTTACAAAATAGTGTCACTTATAGTTTGATGCATGTTCAAACTGGTATTAAAAGGTGTAATATTAATGAGAATTCCTCTATGTTATGGCACCGGAGATTAGGACATATCTCCATTGAGAGAATTAAAAGGTTAGTGAAAGATGGGGTACCCAATACTCTAGATTTTGCTGACATTAAGACTTGTGTGGACTGCATTAAGGGTAAGCAGACCATCATGTATAAGAAAGGTGCTAACAGGAGTTCAAGCATATTAGAAATAATTCATACTGATATTTGTTGTCCAGATATGGATGCACGTGGTCAGAAATATTTTATCACCTTTATAGATGATTATTCACGATATATGAATATTTATTTGCTTCATAACAAATACGAAGCATTGGATGCCTTCAAAGTCGTTAAGGCTGAAGTTGAGAACCAATGTGGAAAGCAAATAAAAATAGTGAGATTAGATAGAGGTGGAGAATACTATGGCAGGTATACTGAGAATGGACAAGCACCTGGTCCCTTTGTGAAGTTTCTTCAAAAACATGGGTTTGTTTCCTAATACACTATGTCTGGTTCTCCAAATCAGAATGGTGTGGCAGAAAGAAGGAACCAGACATTATTGGACATGGTGCGAAGTATGGTTAGCAACTCCAATCTTCCTAAATCCTTGTGGGCTAAAGCACTAAAGACGACAGTGTATATATTAAATCGTGTTCCAACCAAGGCTGTCCCAAAGACACCTTTTGAGTTGTTTAAAGGTTGGAAACCAAGTTTGAAACATATGCGCGTTTGGGGTTGTCCTCTGAGGTGAGAATATATAACCCACAAGAGAAGAAACTTGACCCGAGGACCATTAGTGGGTATTTCATTGGATATGCCGAAAGGTCTAAAGGTTATAGGTTTTATTGTCCACATCATATTACTAGGATTGTGGAATCAAGAAATGCCAAGTTTATTGAAAATGACTTGATCAGTGGGAGTGATCAATTGGGGGACTTAGGTTTTGAAATTGATTATATAGAGTGTCAACCTTCCACATCAACTGAAAGATTGGTTGTAATTCATACCTGAAGTGAACCTTACGGGGCGGAACGTTTGATACAGGAATGTTGACGACGAGGGTCGCCACTTCCAGAGATGGAAGATAAGTCACGGTGACACCATAAGGAATCAACCTTGATAAGTCAGAATTTGGTTCAACAGGAACCTTGAGAGAAACTTCCTCACGTAATTGAAAAGGATGCCAAAAGAGCCTTCATTCATTTTGACAAAAATATATATAGTTCACGAAACCCTAAAACGAATTAAATTGGTGCAGGTGAAAAGGCATAGGTTTTAGCCACAACCACCAAACCCTAAAACGAAATAAAGTCCCTTAATTGCAATAATTAAATAATAAAATAAAATAAAAATTATGGAAACATGGGCCTTCAATCATCATCAATGACAACTGTACAAATGACCAACCTTGTCTCTATGACGTGTTGGGCCTATTTAAGTCTGCCTCTGGTCATGGGCCCTTCAAGTGCTTCATGGTCCTTGCCCTTAGTTGTGTCCTCATCACTGTGTTGGGCCTGTTTAAGTTTGCCTCTGGTCATGGCCCCTTCAAGTGCTTCATGGTCCTTGCCCTTAGTTGTGTCCTCATCACTCCCTCCTTCTAGAAAAGGATTTGTCCTCAAATCCAAGGCTCATCCATCTGCATCAAAAGGAGGCAAATCAGACACATTGAAAGTGGTACTTACATTATACTCACTAGGCAAGTCAATCTTGTAGGAATTGTCGTTGATCTTCTCCAACACTTGGAATGGTCTGTCTCCTCTAGGTTGAAGTTTGGACTTCCTGTGTTCTGGGAACCTCTCTTTCCTCAGATGTACCCAAACCCAATCACCTGGTTCAAGCACGACTTTCTTTCTTCTTTTGTTGGCTTGCCTTGCATAGCTCGCATTTTTCTTTTCAATTTGAGCCTTCACTTGCTTATGCAGCTTCTTCACATACTCGGCCTTAGCCTGTGTGTCCTTATGCTTAAACATAGCAATGTTAGGCATAGGCAACAAATCAAGAGGAGTCAAAGGATTAAATCCATACACTATCTCAAATGGTGAACAATTAGTTGTGCTATGGACAACCCGATTATAAGAAAACTCAACATGAGGAAAACATGCTTCCCAAGATCTAAGATTTTTCTTTAAAACAGTCCTAAGCAGTGTGCCTAAAGTCCTATTGACTACCTTAGTTTGACCATCAGTTTGTGGGTGACAAGTAGTAGAAAACAACAATTTAGTACCAATCTTGCCCCACAAGGTCCTCCAAAAGTGACGAAGGAATTTTGCATCCCTATCACTGACAATGTTCCTTGGTAATCCATGAAGCTGCACTATTTCTTTGAAAAACAAATCAGCCACATGACAAGCGTCATCCACTTTCATGCAAGGTATGAAGTGTGCCATCTTAGAAAACCTGTCAACAACAACAAACATAGAAGCCTTTCCATTCTTGGTTTTGGGCAGCCTAAAAACAAAGTCCATAGATATGTCAGTCCAAGGATATTCAGGAACAGGCAAAGGAGTATACAATGCATGAGGTTTAACCTCAGATTTAGCCTTTTTACACACAATGCAATGATCACAAAACTTATGCACATCACGCCTCATATGAGGCCAAAAGAAATGCTCTTGCAGAATTTCTAGGGTCTTTTGAACCCCAAAGTGACCCATCAAACCCCCCCTCATGTGATTCACTCACAAGCAACTCTCTAATGGAACACTTAGGCACATACAACTTATTTGCTTTAAACAAGAATCCATTATGCCTATAGTAACCATTTTCAAAAAACTTTTCACATGCAGCAAAAATTTCAGCAAAGTCCACATCATGCTCATATATGTCTTTCAAAGACTCGAGACCAAACAGTTTAGTTTCAAGCATAGCAAGTAAAGCATGTCTCCTACACAGTGCATCAGCCACTACATTCCCTTTCCCCTTTTTATGTTTGATGACATATGGAAATTGCTCTAAAAGCTCTACCCACTTAGCATGCCTCTTATTAAGCTTTCCTTGTCCTTTTAAGTACTTTAAGGACTCGTGATCACTATGGATGACAAACTCTTTGGGTAACAAGTAATGCTGCCAAGTTTGTAAAGCTCTAACCAAAGCATACAATTCCTTATCATAAGTTGAATAATTAAGGGCAGCGGCTCCTAACTTTTCACTAAAATAAGCAATTGGATGACACTCTTGCAACAAAACAGCCCCAAACCCACAATTGACGCATCACACTCAATTTCAAATGATTTTGCAAAATTAGGCATAGCAAGAATGGGTGCATTAGTTAACCTATGCTTGAGGGCAGCAAAGGCCTCTTCTTGTTTCTTACCCCATTTGAAACCCACATTCTTCTTAACAACTTCAGTTAGGGGAGCAGCCAATGTACTAAAATCCTTAACAAATCTCCTATAGAAACTTGCTAAACCATGAAATCCCCTCACTTCACTAACGGTCTTAGGTGTTGGCCATTCTTGGATGGCCTTAACCTTTTCCACATCCACCCGTACTCCCTCAGCACTAACAACAAAACCCAAAAACACCACATGATCAGTACAAAAGGAGCACTTTTCTAGGTTGGAATACAATTTTTCTTTCCTCAGCACACTTAAAAATGATTGTAAATGTACAACATGCAAATCAAGACTAGTGCTATAGATAAGAATATTATCAAAGTACACCACCACAAATTTTCCAATAAACTCCCTTAAAACATGTTTCATCAATATCATGAAAGTACTAGGTGCATTAGTCAAACCAAATGGCATAACCATCCACTCATACAAACCGTATTTTGTTTTAAAGGCAGTTTTCCATTCATCTCCCTCTCTGATCCTAATCTGATTATAGCAACTTTTCAAATCAATTTTAGAAAACACACATGCACCATACAGTTCATCAAGAAGATCATCTAACCTGGGGATTGGATGCCTATACTTGATGGTGATGTTGTTTATGGCTCTACAATCAGAACACATCCTCCATGAGTCGTCCTTCTTGGGTACTAGAATGACAGGTACAACGCACAGACTCATACTATCTCTCACCCAACCTTTGCTTAGGATTTCGAACACTTGCCTTTCGATCTCCTTAGTTTCTTGTGGGTTACTCCTATAAGCTGGTCGATTGGGCAAGGACGCTCCTGGAGTGAGATCAATGTGATGCTCAATTCCCCTCAATGGTGGCAAACCATCCGGTACACTTGCTGGAAACACATCATCAAAATCTTGCAGAAGAGACTCAATACCAGAAGGCAATTTAAATTCATCAATTGGGTTAGCATACAACATCTGACGTTGAGAAAACAATAAATAGAGGGGTTGTCTCGCGCAAAACACCCTCCTTACCTCCCTTTTTGTTACTAAACAAAGTTGTTTGCCCTCAAGTGTTTCACTCTTTTTGTTTTCTCTCTTTTCCCTCTCAAGTGTTTCATTCTGTTTGTTTTCTCTCTTTTCCCTCTCAAGTGTTTCACTTTTTTTCTTTCCTCTCTTTTCCTTCTCAAGTGTTTCACTCTTTTTTCTCTCAAGTGTCTCACTCTTTTTCTTTTCTCTCATTTTTATCTGATCCTCACAAACCTCTCTAGGAGATAACGGTTTGAAAACAATTTTCTTGTCATCTTGCTTGAAAGAGATTTTGTTGGTGAAGCCATCATGTACTACCTTGGTATCATACTGCCATGGTCTTCCTAATAGCACATGGGTCGCTTCCATTGGGACCACATCACATAGCACCCTATCATTATATCTCCCAATGGTGAGACACACCTTAACCTGTTGAGTCACTTTCACCTCTTCATCTTCACTAAGCCACTAAAGTTTGTATGGCCTAGGATGGGGTTTAGTTTCCAAATTCAGTTTGGTCACTAACCTGGAACTTGCAACATTGGTACAGCTTCCTCCATCAATAATTAAAGAGCACAGGTTACCATTAATAACACACCTGGTGTGGAGAATATTTTCTCTGTGGTTGTCATCCAGTGGCTGCATCTGATTTTCGAACAGCCTTCTCACCATTAGCATATCACCCTACATAGCTTCCTCCTCATACTCTTCTTCTTCCACTTCTTCTTCCAATTCCTTTAGTGTGGCAGTCAATGGATCCATTTATGGCCACTTCAAAGGGCAACGGGGTCTTAGACAAGGGGATCCTCTCTCCCCTTATCTGTTTGTGCTTTGTTTGGAGTACTTTTCCAGAGATATGAGCAGCCTCAAGGATGATGCCAATTTTAAATTTCATCCCAACTGTGCAGGTATTCAGCTATCTCATTTGGCTTTTGCAGATGATATTATGCTTCTATCTAGAGGAGATATCCCTTCTATGTCAACTATGTTTGCCAAGCTTCAGCACTTCTGTAGGGTTTTAGGGCTTTCCATCAGCTCTGATAAATCTTCCATATACTCATCCAGTACTAGGACTCATGAGTTTTCTCATATTTAGCAGCTTACTGGATTTAGCTTGGGTGGCTTCCCTTTTAGATACTTGGGTGTTTCCCTTTTTATCATCTAGATTAAATGTATGCCACTATGCTCCCTTGCTTTCCAAGATTACTGGCCTGATTCAGGGATGGAGCAGGAAGTCTTTATCTTATGCAAGTAAGCTAGAGTTGATCAGAGCAGTTATTCAAGGGATTGTGAATTTCTGGATAGGGATTTTTCCTTTACCTCAATCTGTTTTGGACCGGATCAACGCTTCGTGCCGTAATTTTCTGTGGGGCAAAGCGGATATTGGCAAAAAGAAGCCCTTGGTTGCTTGGTCAGTAGTTTGTTCTCCGAAAAAAGAAGGGGGTTTAGGCCTTTTTAATCTCAAGGACTGGAACCTTGCACTTCTTTCCTGTATCCTGTGGGACTTTCATTGTAAGAAAGATTCTCTATGGGTTCACCATTACTATTTCAGACGGAGTGATGTGTGGAATTACAATACTTCTTCATCATATTCAGTTTTGATAAAGAAAATCATTCAAATAAGGGACTTTATTATCTCCAAAGAGCTAAGTACGGAAGAGGCCAAAAAGAGGATTCAATCTTGGAGAACCAATGGACAATTGTTTGTTGGCAAAGTCTATGAATACATTAGAGGTGCCAAGCCTACTGTTAGTTGGTGTTCTGTTATATGGAACCCAACAATCCCCCCTAAGATGTCTTTCATTCTATGGCTTGCTAAAAGGAACCGATTGCTTACTCTTGACAAAACTACTTTTTTTAACAAGGGTTCCTTCTGCCCTTTATGTTCAAATGAGGCTGAGTCAAATGCTCATTTGTTCTTTTCTTGCAGGAAATCTCTCCAAGTTTGGGCTCACATTCGTGATTTGGCTCCTTTCTGCAGGCGTTTCACTTCTTTGCAGTGCATTACTGACTCTTTAATTAGGGGCAGATCCAAATCAGGTATTCAAGGAAAATTTCGTTGCCTGACTATAGCAATTACAGTCTACTGCATCTGGCTGTCTAGGAAAAAGTTGATTTTTGATGTTTATCAATTTTCTGTAATAGAGGTTATTAGCAAGATAAAATTTCTTATGTATAGACAAGCGCACCTATTGCATTTGTTTTAGCATCTTGATCTAGGCCTTCTTGTATTAGGGAGGCTTTTGCTTTTCTCTAGCTACGGGGTATGCCTCGTTTATTGTTGTATCATTTTGGGTTTAATATAATTTACATTTTTCCCAAATAGCTGCGTCTTTTTTAAGTGAAAAGCATTGCTTTATCTATTTATGTGTAGGGATAACATAGATGCATTCATGTCTCGGCCCCATAGCAGTTTGGATAGGGATTAAAACTGTAGGGGACACTTGGCTGGTTATTAATAATGCATGAGCTTTTTTTGGGTGAATAATAATGCATGACCTATACATGTTAGTTAGTGCTATATTTTTGTTTTCAAGATTTTTCTTTTTGTTGTAGTTCTATACTTCCAGTTATGGCTTTCGCTGTTATTTTATTTTACAGTTCTTTTTCTTTATGTGTTTTCCTTTTGTGAAATGCATGACCTTCCATTTCCATATAGTTATTGTACATGAAGAAGGTAATGCGTTGGAATAAGAAACAATTTATTCCAAAGATTAAAAGAAAGCAGTCAACTGGTGTTATCTTGAGGATTAGCTAATTATTTATCTTCTATGTTTTTAGAGACTCCAAACTATATTAAAAACCTAATTGTTAAAGCCCTAAGTTTTCAAATGAAAGGTTGACCATGAGATCATGGACAACGAATGGGGCTTCAATAAAGATGAGATTTGTCTTCGATGGAACGCTTTCAAGAATTGCTTTGACTTCTCTGTTCTTCTAGTCCAATGTGTAGTTTTCTTTTATTGACTATTGTAAGACTTGAGGGGTTCTAACTATTCTTCCATTTATTATAAGCCTTCAAAGTCTTGGTTTGAAGGTTTTATGTATGGACAAAATTTACCATCCATCCCTTGTCTTTTATGCAGTAAAAAGGTTCTTTCTGAACCTGTTATTTGAGTCTGATTACATTTTTAGAAAAGCACTTCACAATTTCACAAAAGACCTAAGGATTCATTTGAGTAACATTGAAAATAATATTTCCTTTCATAACATGCCTTTTAGTATGAAATCTATAATTGAATATGGAAATGCTAAAATTTCAGGATGGATGCAGGTGAGTATCAGGTATGCAGGTTAACTCAGGAAGTGTCCTTTATTTTGACCCACTAGTTTGGGTAGAAATTGGTTTGGGGCATCTGTAATAGTATGTATTTGTATTTGCATAACATATATTACGTGCAAGAGATAAATGTAGGATCATCTATGTTAGTTGATATATGTTAGGTTGTTAGCTCATGGTGAGATTATTAGCATACATAAGACTAATGATAGCATGCAGTATTTTAAATTTACAAATCATATGTACAGAAGTGAGTATAATCTCTTTTTTTGCATTGAGCTGCCAATTATATATTACCTTTTTCCATTTTTCCTTTTGTTCCTTCTTGACTTACATATGCATTTTTATGTATTCCATTCTTCTCTTGGGATGATTAGAATTCAGAATTTTCCAATTTCACTTGGGCTGTTTGGATGAGTTTATATTAGTTTCTTAACACTTATCATTTACATTTATTCCAAATCTGGATTAATAAGTTGGTTCTTGACAATGACATTGTGCTTGTAATTAGGAATGAACTTAAATAAGAAATCAGACCCATCATTTGATGATCTTATGCTCTCAGCCACTGCTAATTACCTGAGACTTTCAAAATCAATTATTGTTTTGAAGTCTGTTTTTTTTGTTCCTTTTTTTTCTTCTGAAAGTACCTGTGATTGTAAGGATCATGCACGAAATGTGAAGATTGAAAATGGTTTAGTTTACTCTTGCAAACTTGAAAATTGTGTGATTTACTCTACACTCCACATAATGGTTGTATTTATTTCATTTGTAGTGTAATGGAAACTCAACTATGCTACACCTAAAAGGTATGGGAAGTAGGGGAACTAGTACTTACATAGATGAGATGCTTTCAAAGTATACATAGCGGAGCATGAATCATAGCAGAATAATTACTTTATTTTATGTAAGAATAGGATACATGTGAACATAGAGTAATCATCCCTGCCACATTCACTTATATCCACAATTGTCTTCTTGCACTACTACAAAAAGGAGCTTCTACATCGGTTGAAATAAGCTATCTACGTCGGGCCCAACACCGACATCGGTCACCCCAGAGTCGTCTTTGTAATATGAGAAGACAACATCAGTGAGCATTTAAGAATAGTCATTATATAAAACGATTGAACGACACACTTTATCGAAGAACCCGTCGTTGTTTGGATCCATTTCAATGTCGGGTACCCATAAAAGCCGTTGTTGTATTTTTTCATTTCAATGTCGGGGTATATTTCACCCGTCGTTGTTTTTGAATATTTCAACGTCGGGGTGGACGTTTCACCCGTCTTTGTTCGTGAGCATTTCAACGTCAGTGATATAAAGGCACGTCGTAAAAATGTTAGTAATATAACGACGGGTGCGTTAACGACCGTCGTTGAAGAAGTTCCCCTGTGAACAAAATTTGGGTTAAACCATTCTAGCAGAAAGCATAATTAAATTAGGAAATTTTCAGCACCTGTGTTAAACCATTCAAGCAGAAAGCATAATTAAATTACGAAATTTTCAGCACTTGTGCATCTTCATCAACCATTATATGCTTATAAAAAGAAATTAAATACACATAAATAGCTCATAACAAGATCAAAAACACCTGTGCATCTTCATCCGGTAATCCATGTTCATTTTGGGTTAGACTAATGAAAATTGAATTTGAAAGCACCTGTGCTGCCAAACACAAGTTTTAGGTAGATTAGCATTGGACGTGTAAAAAATTAAATTAAATAAACAAAAAATAAACTATATGGGATGAATAAACATAAACTGCATTTTCTTTTCCCGATTCAATATTATCCACAATACAAATCATCCAGTTTCATACAACAGCCTGTCAAGTTAACTCAACAGCCATCAATGTTGCATACAAATCATCCAGTTTCAAACTAAAGGCAAGCCTACAAATATAATTCTACTAACCTACCATGAATAGCTATAAAAAAATATTATATACTAGTAAATAAGCATAACAGAATTAGGTCCTGTTTGCATAAATTTTTCCATAGGCACTTACAGGAAAACTAAATAAGAAAGAAAAATGAAACAAGTTTCTTCCATAAGGTAAAATTTGTTTACGCACAAGTTAAAATCAACTTTAAGAAAAAGTAAACCAACAAGTTCATGGAAAAAAGCTTATTTGATATACCTTCTTGTTTTTTTCTCCTATAAAAGGTGTATGGAAAAATTTATTCAAACAAGACCTTTAGTAAATTCAAATATATATATATATATATATATATATATATATATATATATATATATATATATATATATATATCCAAAAGGATCTGATGAAACAAATACAATAAAAGCTAAAATATATATCTATTCTAGGCAACAAAACTGTGGATGCATGCACTTACCTTTGTCCATGATTGTGGCCTCAAGATCAAAGTGGGAAGGCTCCAATTATATTGCTCATGATTAAATGCAACTGGACCTGCAACACGCACATAGAGTAAACATAAAAATGTAAGGGTCAGCTCTTGTTACCTACTACATAGGTACACAATATGGCAAAAAAGTAAAGAAAAATGTTCGAAATACACTCTTCTAACTCTTATTAGTTGGATCTCATATAAAATTTAATGAATCTTCTGATTTCCAAGTTTTCAATAAGTTTAATCAATAAAAAATAGTGTATCAGTAATTGTTTTCCTAACAATCCTCAAAATTAAAAATTAGTAAACAAAGATGGTAATGCTATTACCAATTTCAAGGACAATGCGAGAAAACCATGAGCAACCAGGGCCACAGTAAGCCAAAGCATGGGAGGATCCTCCTTGGGTTTGTTCTTTGACTTAATTGAATAGTAGAAGGCCCGCACATCCTCTAATTCACCAACCCCCACATACCTGATCAAGACATGTCACATCTGTATGAGTTAAAAGCAAATTTTTATCTCAAATTAAAATGTTATTGGTAGTTGACTCAGTTTCAAGAACAAAAGGAAGAGGTCCCTGGAATCAAGGAAGGAACTCCACTATGGAGCCACCCAATCCAAGTTGAAAAGGGAAATGTGATAACAGAAGAAAGGCAAGTAGAACCCCATAATCAAAAGTACTGTAACTTGAACTAAACTTTCCCATTTTTTATGTTCTCTCCCTTTTTTGTCTCTGAACATTTTCCATGGTTTTTAATTGGAACTTCTAGTCCTTTTCAGCAATAACGGTGAATCGGTGACCCTTAGATTAATCTAATGAGTGAAACTCAAGAAATCAAAGTGCTCACTGATGAAGAGCTGTTAAACTATTAATTAATTGTTTCTAAGGTGCATAGTAGCATTAAACTGAAAGTCCTTGTCCAGGGAAAAGATAAGAACACACACACACACACACACACACACACACACACACACACACATATATATATGGGATTCCCCCTGATGAAGAGTTTTATAAAATTATCAAGGATGGTGCAGCCTGCACTGGTAGAATTTTTGTTTTGGCTCCAATGTGGGATGGAGATTTCGTGGAGCATAACAAACAATATTTGTTGCTACCCAAGATGAAGTTTCATATAGAATAAATAGCTCAGATTTATTGAACTCTCATGTAAAAAATAAAAAGGAGGATCCAAATCCTCTCATACATAATATGCTGATTGAGTTATGCAGATTGACGGGTTAAATTACCAAAGCTATTTTGGCAAATGACAGGTTACATATCTTATCCTTCTTTTTCATAAACAAGGGTATTCTCCACGGAAAACAATCCTATTGGATGCTTGTGGGATCACTATGGACGAAAAACTTTTCCTCCAAGTTTTAATCCAATTGCATATCAACAAGTTGAACTTGAAATTTTTGATTAAGTTATAACAATTTTGTACCAATTAATCTACTCTACTTACTCGTGGTATCTTATCCTTCTTTTGTTCTATATTTTGAATATTTTATGTATTTTAGCACACACAAATAAGGTAACACAGGCAGAAACACACACACACACATGAGGTAACACAGCACACACACACACAGACATGCAAGTTCTGATGAAGTGCAAGTACCTAGTCAGTGGCACCCATTGAAGAAGTTGTCATCTGATGTGCAGTGGCAAAAAGTGTCCACACTTCATTCGTTTAGTAAACTGCTGCAATGGGAAGGTTCGTGGTAGAACATCTGCACTAAATTGTTTTTGTGGGAATCAAATGCAGGTGCAATGCAGTTCAAGGGGGTAATGACAGTATATTACTAAAATTATAGATGAATGAGTAGGTAATACTAAAAATAGAACACCACGATGTTTGGGCACATCACCATTATACCAATTGTGAATGGTCACTGTATTACTACCATGACTGAAAATTTCAAAGCTCCTAACGAAAATAACAAAACAATTGTCTGAAATACAGCAAAAAAGAATACTCATAAGCCATCATTAGCCCTTTTTACACGCAGCCTTTAAAAAATATCTTGCCCATTTGTTTTGAATTGTTGTGATGTTGTCGATGTCCAACGATGTCGCATCAGCAAACCACTACAAGTATTAATATTTAAAAGTTAGTACTGCAAATAACAAATTTCAGTTCCAATTGCAGTCAACAATGTTAGAAACTCAAGTTTATGCATACCATGGACTAGTCACTCTTTATCTCGCTGGTTATGATGTTCCACATCCAATGCATTACGTAATATCCACATTCATAACATCCGGTTTGAACGTGACTCTACATATGAAAAAAATTTGAATATCCTATACATTACATAATTACATGACATAACTAGACAACAATAACGCATGGTACATATCACTAACCTTAACTTCAATCCACTTAGGTGCAGCTGCCTTACTTTCAGGAGACAAGCTTGTCTTTAATTTCGTCATTACACTGGTTTTAAAAAAGCACATCAACGCATATAGAACAACAACATGTTTAATGATGACCATTAAAGAAAGCTCGTAAACAGTTATATGTTATGAGATAACTTATTAATTGCGGCTTTGATATGCATATCAAGTTTCCTACGCAACGAACACAACCAAACAACAACATGTTGCCTGGGACACAAAAGTACGAGCTGCCAATGTGCCCTACATGTCATGCACATTACATACGTATACACCAAAACATCATTTCAAGTATTATTCTTAAACATGACTTACTGATGGAAGTAAGGTCCAACGTACACCTCTCGGTCAGATTCCTTAAGCCATCTTTCAAGATATTGTTGGCACTCGCTGCGTCTATCCTTTGAAACCACCAATGACTGTGACTCAAGGAATGCATACATGGAACCTTGACCCAAGGTTTGACTCCACTCATGCATATACCTATTTACATCATTTGAAAGTATTGTAGTGGATCATGATATAGAATGAATGAGGAACAAATAAATTAAGGATTTCACTTACATTAACCATAATTGTTGTACTGATATGTTCAGAGTTTTGTCTCCTGCTATTATTTCACTAACATCTGAATATGTTATGAATATCGATGTAGGTGCATCTACAATTCCAAAGCAGCTCCCATCAAAGTTGATTTCAACTGGCTTCTCATAAATATCAAAACTGTACTTTATCAGGCCACGCAACGGATCATCTGCGTCCACATTAGCCGGCTTTGGCACATGTGCATCCTCGTTGTGCGGAATAATTTCTACATCCTGCATGGTTAATCAAAGTGGGTGAGTATTTGATGTCTAATCTATGAATGTTTTACTTTAGGTATGTGAAATCAAACGTGTTACCTCATCTAATACAGCTTTCACAAGGTGTGTAGGCCAAGCTACAAATGTATCGACGGCCTGCTTCATATATTGTATTTCTGAGGTGGCATAGAGGACCTCAGCCTCAGGATCTATAATTGTTTCCACACTTACCCTTACAACATCATCTGCATAAGCCACTGTGTGTATGACTGAATCCCCCTCCATTATTTTCCCCATGGCCACCAACCCTAGTGTACCATCCTTACGCTGCACATACAGTCCCATCATTGGTATGACATCACCACCATGTTCCCATGAAGGCTGGACATTGATAACAACATTACTTCCATTAGTGTTGACAGGCGCACCTAATTGTTGTATGTCCGGCTGAATTAGGAGTGACTCTGGGGATCCTTTATGTGACAACTCTTTTTTAATAGCCTCTTTCAATGCCATGGTCATTATTTCCAAGCTCCTTTTATTTTCCTCTTCTAGCTGAGCCCTCAATTCTTCCTTAATTTGAGTCCTCAATTCTTCCCTAATCTGACCAGTCATGTCTTCCCTAAGCCTTGCAATAACTTCATCTAATTGTTGTTGGCTGATGGATGTGGACGAGTTGTTGCATGTCCTTGATGCCCTTCTGTAGTACTAAGTAATAGTGACACCTGAGCCCGCTGCACGAACGCGACCCCCATGGTCAGGTCGCCCAATGGCAGTGTTCAGTATGTCTTGCTGACCATGGGGTACAAAGGAACCTTGCGTAACCTGTTCTTCTAAGGAGCCCTACACAAAAAAAGTGACAAAGAAACACACAACGTGCAGTGATTGTCATTACAAAATACTTAAACATATGAACACTGCAACATATTGGTGAACTTACTATTTTATCTTCTATTTCCTGTGCCGACTCAGATGTCATATTGCCAAAAGCCCTGGTCCGAGCAACCTTCCACTTAACATGTCTTTTAATTGGAGATGGGGGGTCATCAACACTTGCTGGATTTTCACTCAACAATGCTTCCTCTTGTAGCCTTTTTCTTTTCTCGTCTAACAATTTCTTCTCAAGCAAATCATATCCCCCACGTGAAAGTACGTGAGGGCAGTCGTTGTGTTTTTGAATTGATTGTGCTCGTTTCCTAATACCCTGTAATGTGACATACATAATTGCCATCAAGTTTTTTGAAATGAAAATAATGAAATTGTTGTAAAAATATTCATTTGAAGTTACGATCGACAAATTAAACTAACCGGTTAGGTGTGAGCCGGGTTGCTTCAAATTGTTTCCAAGCTTCATGATCTAGTCCATATTTTGTAACAACATCCTACGTTTGTTGGCCTTTAGTGTTGGCAAACACAAATTTTGTAGCCAAGGAGGACTTAAATTGCCGCCATCTCGTCGCAACCGTTGACATAACCTTCATCTTCACCTTTGGAGCTTCTGTGATATCAAACTTTGCCTGCATAAATACATTAGTTAAAATAATAAGACTAGTATTTGTTGACAGAAAAGTTTATATCAGAAGTTTGTTATAAATGTTTTTAACACAAAAATTGGTTAGCATCATATGAGAAGACAAGTATTTGTTATCAACGACTTAGTACAATGTCATTCCACACTATCAAGATGTTCTAATTTAGTTATGAAGGACTTACTAGAATAACAAGTATTTGTTATCAAGTCCTATATAGTGTCAAATGATATTCTTAAATTTTGTTAAAGTTTTGCCTCAAAGGTCAAAATGATATCAGAGGGAATTGGCTCAAATTTATCAATTATATTTACAACATAACCCATAATTTGAATTTTGCAGCTACACATTGGTATAAAGTTATTGTAGAAAGCAGGACAATCAGTAGATGTCACATACGTAGTAATATATTATGAACAACAAAGAGAACTTGCTCATCGAAATATTTAAATCCTTTTGTAATTAAATTCTTAAAGTTGGAGGTTTCACTCTGTTATCCATGCAGAAATGAAAAAGAATACTGACACGCTAGAGAATGTAGCTACTATTTTCAGAAACTGAAAACATATATATTCACATAATGTCATTGATGCTTGTAAAGTTTAGGACAAAATACACAGGTATATTCACAAAATAAACATATATATTCACATAATGGCAGTATTTTGCTTCCTTAGAGAACCACCCATTATTTTCAATCCCCATCAACTTGTGCCTCCATTTGAATTTGTCATTTATGATGAAATTAATGGCGAAACTGATGACCTATCCAAAATGCCCGAGCCAAGAAATTTTGGGACTCATGTTCCATTCACTTCATTGGCCAAATCAATTAAAGAGATTGATTGTAAGATCATTTATATTTGTAGGAATGTATTTGACACCTTTGTTTCTACTTGGGTTTTTGTCAACCATAGGTGTTGATGGAATCTAAGTGCTGTGCCAGCCAAGCCATAGGTCTTTTGGATAAGGACTACTCTAACCTCAACAAGTGGACAAAATTAAAAAAACATATAAAAAAACAGGCACATTTGATGATGTGTGTTACCTACAGATTTAAAGTTAAGAAAATGATCATAATCCTTCAATTATAGCGTGCTACCTAAATTGAGTTTGTCAAAAACTCTTCCAGAAAATACTTTTTCTTCAATTGTAAAAATTGTGAAAGACGTAATTATAGACAGGACTGAAAGCTCTAAACAATTCAATATAGAGCATAAAGAACCACAAATTCAATCAAACAACATATTAAGTGTAAGGATAAAGAAGAGTAGTGTACCAAAAATTTATATTGGTTTAACCATCAACTGTGACCAACATTTAGTCACCAAACACGTTCAACATATGTTTTTTTCTTTTCATTGTAACATTTTTTTAAAATATCTATAATTTTATTGATAATATTTATTGAAAATTTAATTGATCATTTTGAATGAAATTTCTTTTCAAATTTTTTAATTTTTATCCATAAGACTTAATCTTAAAATATTGGACAAATTTGAATGATTTTCAGTTGCACCAAGCAGATGATTTGTTATATGATTTATGACAATATTAAAATTTAGTGAATTATAAAAATTTAAAGTTTTTTCTTGTGAGGCTCATAGTTACTTTCAAAATAAGACTAACTAGCTGGACAAGAGACCCTACAAAAGAACAAGATCCACCTCTTCCATTTTTCAAGCCAGCAATTAAGAAGAAAAGAATACTAGACAACACATACACGGTTACTACTAATAGCATGCATGGATAATGTTGGATCAAGTGGCCTCAGAATAATTAAGAAGGGGGGTTGAATTAATTATTCCTAAACCTTTACTAATTAAAAATTTACTCTTCTAAGGCTTTTACTATGTTGTTAAGTAAATGAAGAACAGAAAAGAAACTTAACCAAAAGTAAAAGCGGGAATTAAAATGCACAGCGGAAATTAAAAAAGTAGGGAAGAAGGAGACAAACACACAAAAGTTTTTATACTGGTTCGGCAACAACCTGTGCCTACATCCAGTCCCCAAGCGACCTGCGGTCCTTGAGATTTCTTTTCCAACCTTGTAAAAATCCTTTTACAAGCAAAGATCCACAAGGGATGTACCCTCCCTTGTTCTCTTTGAACAACCTAGTGAATGTACCCTCCACTAGAACTGATCCACAAGAGATGTACCCTCTCTTGTTCTCAGTCAAACCCAAGTCGATGTACCCTCTACTTGTACCACAAAGGATGTACCCTCCAATGTGTTAAGACGATGTTCTCAGGCGGTTAAACCTTTGAAACTTTGTGAATGGGGATACAAAAGAATTCTCAGGCGGTTAGTCCTTTGAAATCTTTTGTATATGGGAAAGGGAAGAATCAAAAGAATTCTCAGACTGTGTCATTTTGAATTCTTTGACAAGGGAGAAGGGAGACACAAAAGAATTCAGGTGGTTAGTCCTTTGTTCTTTTGGAAAAGGGAGAAGAAAGACACAAAAAGAATTCAGGCGGTTAGTCCTTGGTGAATTCTTTTTGGCAAAGGGAGAAGGGAATGAAAAGGATGAATAGCACGAGTTTTCAAGGTTTAGAAAACCAGAAAACTTTGGAAAGGTTTTGGCAAAAGGAAGAAGAAGAAGAAGTTCAAAGAGACTCAGAAATCAATGTGGAAAAAATTGCTTGTGTAAAGAATGAATTGGAAAAGATAGATGTAAAGATTGATTGATTTGAAATGCAAAACAAAGCTTTGCTTTTATAGACTCTTCATGTCTGGTCAAGAGAACCATTAGAAGAGTTATGACTTTTAGAAAAACTTAAAACCAATTTGAAAAACTCAAAAACTATTTGAAGAGTTACATCTTTTGATTTGTTCAGAAACTATCATTGGTAATCGATTACCAAATCAATGTAATCGATTACACAAAGCTTTTTTGTGAAAGAATGTGACTCTTCACATTTGAATTTGAATTTCAACGTTCAAGCACACTGGTAATCGATTACCAAAACATTGTAATCGATTACAACATTTTGAAATCAATTGGAACGTTGTAAATTCAGTTCAAAGCTTTTTGAAAACCATTTTGCTACTGGTAATCGATTACAATAATCTGGTAATCGATTACCAGAGAGTAAAAACTCTTTGGTAAAAAGGTTTTCAGAAAAATCTATGTGCTACTCATTTTTTGAAAAAACTTTTTCATACTTATCTTGATTAAGTCTTCTCTTGATTCTTGAATCTTGAGTCTTGAATCTTGATCTTGATTCTTGGAAGCTTGAACCTTGAATCTTGATTCTTGAAATCTAATTTCCACTTGAACCATATTGAACTCATTCTTTGATTCTTGAGATCATCATCTTTGTTATCATGAAGTGTTCTTGACCTTTGAGCTTTTTGTCATCACCTTTGTTATAATCAAAACTTCTTTGAATCAATCTTGATTCATCATGAAGCTTGCTTCTACAGATAACACATACACGGTTACTCTAACCAAATTGACTTTTGAGGTTGATTTGTGTTTGTGTTTCATGCTGTCAATTTCCAGGTTGTCCTTGTAATATAATAGTTTGTGAATTGGAGTTTGTGTTTATAGCAAGAGAATGGATGAGTCAACAAACAGGCATAATGATAATTTGGGTGTGAACAAAATGGGGAAAAACATTAGGAAGACCAAAAGAGACCAGCCCAATTATGGCAAGAACAACAACAGCAACATGAATGGGGGTAGACAGCAACAGCAACACAAACAGCCTCAGCTTTACAACATAACCAAAAATGATTTCAAGGATATTGTTCAGCAGAAAAAAAAAGTTGATTAGGATCACTCCTAATTTTAACAAACATAAATTATTTATATTTCAATATTAACACATGTATGCATTAACGTGTATGCATTAACATCGGTTTTTTGGAAAACCAATGTTAACATATCATACGTTAACATCGGTTTTTGAAAAATCGATGTTAACATCATTAGTTAACATCGGTTTTTCAAAAACCGATGTTAACGTGTATGCATTAACATCGGTTTTTTGGAAAACCGATGTTAAGAATGACATTTTATTTACAAATTTGCCACCGCGTTTAACTTAACATCGATTTTGTCCAAAACCGATGTTAAAACTTCTTTTAGTAGTAGTGAACAGAGGAAAAACAACATTCATAATAGAGGAAAAGAGAGTAAGTTTTGAAAGGAGATCATCCAGAGGGAAATAGTTCTCAGCATCTGCCTAGTCTTTTCCTCCATCTATAAGTTAATAAATCCTACTATTCAGTTCAGAGCCATCATTCTCAGCCTACATGATCATTTTCACTTTTTAGCTATGTCTACAATTTGTCTCGAGTTGAAACTAATTTATCAGAGTTATCCACTAAAATTTAGCTTGTTACAAGAAAATTATCATACAAAATTGGTCAAGCTTTTACAACCATTAATCAACAATTTAACACATATATGAGATCAAATTTACTTTTCGGAACTCTACTTACTAAAATCTAGAGCTGTCCCTCGTCAGGGTGGACGTGGCCAAGGAAGGCTCTAAGATCTCGCACGTCAGACTAAGAGTAGCCTTTGTTAAAAGGACAAGAGGGGATACCTGCAAAATAAAGGACTTCGACACTGAAGTAAGTACGAGAGTTAGGTGAGAATAAATTTTGTAAAAGGGTGAGATAGAACCTGGTACTTATAGAGTGGAGTGGAAGCTGCGGGTCCTTATTTGCTGGGATTGTTACGCTGTTGTAACAACCCTTGCAGATAATGACTAGCTTGTAGATAATTGTAGCTTACAGATAATGTGTACCTTATAGATAATTGAATACCTGCCACGAGATAAAGAGGTCACAACATATTCAAATAATGGGTGCTTAGAGATAACCTGTCAGTTTGGGAGCTCGCCTGCTAAGCGTGGAACGTCCATGCTCATGAGGCAGGGCTAACATGGAGGGCTAACGTGTGTATTTGAGGGCCAAATTGCTTGTCATGCGTGTTTTGTGGACCCTGGATAGTACATAAGCCCCCCAAGCTCTAAGCTGGCTTGTCAGCGAAAGAGGTTGTCTAGTGATGCAATCCTACCCCCCAAGGGTATTAGATAGAAGAATCCAAGAGGATTGGGCTAGAGCTACTAAAGTAGGCCCTAGGGTTCTCATGAACCTCAAGGTAGATTTCTGAGCCCATGGGCCAAGGTTGGATCCACTCTTCTTTGTAAATATTTGAATAGGTTTTTCCTTCTTTTGGGCCTTGTATTTTGGCCATTCTGTTTTAGCCTTGTATTTCAGGGCATTTTGAGTTGTCTTTGTAGTAGGGACTTCTTTTGTATTTTCATTTATTTTGTCATAGGGTGAGCTTAGCTATTATGAGGGGTGTGTAGCTAGGCTCTAGCTTCTCTTCTCAAGGAGGTGAGCTTAGCTATTAGAGAGGTGTGTGTAGCTAAGCTCTAGCTTCTCTAGGAATCTTCTCAAGGAAGCTTCTCAAGGAAATTTCTCAAGGAAGCTTCTCAAGGAGGTAAGCTTAGTCATTATAGGGGTGTGTGTAGCTAAGCTCTAGCTTCTCAAGGAAGTTTTCTCAAGAAAGCTTCTCAAGGAAGCTACCTAGTCTATAAATAGAAGCATGTGTAACACTTGTTGTAACTTTGATGAATGAGAGTCTTGTGAGACACAACTCAAAGTTCAACTTCTCTCCCCCTTTTCCTCCTTCAATTTTGTGCTCCCAACTCTCTCTTTCCCTCTCTCTTTCTTTTCCTGCATTGAAGCATCCTCTCCAAGCTTCTTATCCAAGGCACATTCTTGGTGGCGAAGCTCCTTCTTCCATGGCTTATTCCTTAGTGGATGGTGCCTCCCCTCTCCTCTTCTCCTTTGCCTTCCGCTGCATCTCCATGCTGGAAAATCTCCATTGAAGGACCTCATTGAAGCTCAAAGATCCAGCCTCCATAGAAGTTCCACAAGCAAGCTTCCATCATCTAGTGTCAAGGGAGATTGCTCGGTGTCGAGGGTGGTAACCTCGACTAGTGTAAGAGTTGCAGGTTTGTGAGGCATGTCAAGCTCCCCTAGCTTGGACCAGTGTTGTTTAGGCTTCTTCTGTCAAGTTGTCTGGGGTGGACAAGCTTTTGATCTTGCAAGCAAAATTAGACGTGTCAGGTGGATGATGTCCTTATATATGACGATTCTGCCCTTTTTTGATCGGTGGAGGATGCATTGAAGACAAATGTTTCATTTTGTCTTTTGCTACAGGCGAGTGCAACACACACGTATTACTCTTGCATATGTGTCACTCATGGAGTGGGCATGTACTGAAGACGCAATACGTGGGTGAGTGGAGCTGCATCATGGTTTAAAAAATTAAGGCACCATTTCAGCTTATGCAAGTTACCAAAAAGTCACGCCTCCACTTTAAATGGAGTGAAAGTTTGATTTTTGATCGTCACCATTTTTTAATTTCTGCTTTCTCTGGATACAAGTGTAGCAACATTTACAATGTTTGATCGATATGTTCATCAAATTCTAAATAGAAGGGCTTCCGAATTCCTTCGTACCCAAAATGGAAATAATGCAAACATACCCACAATAATACATAACTTTTTCAATTGCTCTTTTATTTTTGAAATCAATCTCACAACTTACAACCTTATAAAGGGATTCTAAGCCTACACCACACATAGTGGTGTAGTTTCAACTTTTAAACATTGGCTAACTATTATGGAAGTGATGAAGACCAAGCAAGAACAGCAGCAAGAGATGTAGCAGAACAGAAATGTCATACACACAATGTTGTAGCAAAATGAATGAGAAAGAGAGATGAGAAAGAACGCACAGAATTACGTGGTTCACCTTTGATCAAGGCTACATCCACGGGAGGGAAAACAGAGAGCCTTTATTATTACTGATGCAATACACAAGTGGAAGCTTATTCTAAATACAGAGCATCCTTGCCTTATATAAGCAGAGGACAAAACAAAAAAAAAATAACACAATAAACTTCCATATGGATTTTAGTCACAACTCAACAATTCACCACCTTGAACTAACATCCATATAAAACTCAAACTGCTCCCTCCAAACACACATGATCTTAACCCCAACAATCTACATTGAGCAGGCTTAAGCAGTGATCAAACTTGCTCTTTGGAACTGGCTTTGTGAACATATCAGCAGGATTGTGCAGAGTGCTAATCTTATGAACTTTGATTCTTCTTTCTGACCGAATGAAGTGATATCTAATATCTATATGCTTGGTTCTATCATAATGAACCTGATCCTTGGCCAAGCATATAGCACTAAGGCTGTCACAGTAGATGTTAGCATATTCTTGATTAATTATGAGATCATTTATCAGACCTCTCAGCCAATTCCTTCCTTTGCAGCTTTAGTAAGAGCCATAAATTCAGCCTCAGTAATTGAGAGGGCAACAAAAGGTTGAAGTGTTGCCTTCCAACTCACCAAGCAGCCACCAAGGGTGTAAGCATACCCTATTAGGGACCTTCTCTTGACCAGATCAGCAGCAAAATTTGCATCAGAATAGCCAGTGAGGCAGCAATCTGAGTGAGATCCATAGATCAAACCTACATCTGTAGTCCCTTTAAGATATCTGAAAATTCTCTTCACAGCCTTCCAATGTTCCTTTTGAGGTTGGTTTAAGAACCTATTGACCATGCTAACAGCATAAGCAAGGTCGGGTCTAGTGCAGACCATGGCATACATGGGACTTCCAACAACACTTGAGTATGGAACCTTTGACATATAGTCCTGATAAGCCTGAGCTTGAACCTTTATCACAACAGACAACTTCTCTTTTTCTGAAAGGGGAGTGCTGATAGGTTTAAAATCAGCCATTCCAAACCTCACAAGTATCTTTTGAATGTAATCCTTTTGAGACAAAAATAGCCTTTTCTGAGTTCTGTCCCTATAGATCTCCATTCTTAAGATTTTCTTTGCAGCCCCTAGATCTTTCATATCAAATTCACCATTCAGGAGGATCTTCAGATTTTGTATATCACACATGTTTTTTTGCCGCAGTAAGCATGTCATAAGTTGTTCAAGTTCCAGATCTTGGTTTGCCACTATAGCAAGCAGAACCCTCATGGATGTATGTCTAACCACAGGAGAAAAGATTTCGTTGAAATTTACTTCTTCTTTCTGGCTGAATCCCTTGGCAACTAACCTAGCCTTGTATCTTATCCCTTCCTTTTCTAAAAGATCAGGTTTCCTCTTGAATATCCACTTGCAACCTACCACATGTCTTCCTTTAGGTAGTTCAACAAGTTTCCAGGTTTGATTCTTATACAAAGATTCCATTTCCTCTTTCATAGCTAACAACCAATTTTCAGCTTCAGGATGATTGATAGCTTCTTGGTAAGTGGCTGGTTCATTTGAATCTATTTTTCAGCTGCATGTAATGCATAGGCAGCCATGTCTTCAAAACCATATCTTTCAGGAGGTTTAGTGACCTTTTTTGGTCTCTGATTGATTCCAGAATTGAGCTGTGGAGGATCCAGTTCAGCAGCCAAATAAGACTCATTTGCACTAGAATCTTTTGATTTCTCACCTTCTTGAAGAACCACAGGAGATGTTTTGGAATGACCCCTTTTTTCTGAGTCTTTGGTTATAGATTCTACATCCTTTTCTCGAGGAGAGTGGCACCTCTATGTTCCAACAATTTGAACCTCAAGCTTGGGATGAAACAGATGGGATTCATCAAAAATTACATCTCTGCTGAGAAGAACTTTCTTTTTCGAGGGTGACCAGATCCTATAACCTTTCACCCCATCACCATAACCCATGAACATACCCTTTCTTGATCTAGGTACCAGCTTTTCTTCATTGACATGATAATAAGCATTGCAGCCAAATACTCTTAGGTTTGAGTAGTTTGCTGTTTTGCCATTCCAAATTTCAATAGGAGTTTGAAGTCCTATAGCAGTTGAGGGTGTTCTATTGATCAGAAAACAAGTTGTATTGATAGCTTCTCCCCAAAAACTTCTGTTGAGACCAACATTGGATAACAGACATCTTGTTCTTTCCAGGAGTGTTCTGTTCATTCGTTCAACAACTCCATTTTGCTGAGGAGTATTCCTAACAGTAAGTTGTCTAGCAATCCCTTCATCTCTGCAGAATTTGTTAAATTCTGTTGAGCAAAACTCCAAGCCATTATCAGTTCTGAGTCTTTTAACTTTCCTTTCAGTTTATTTTTCAATCAGTGCTTTCCATTCTTTGAAGCATTTGAAAGCTTGACTCTTCTGACTCATGATGTAGATCCATGTCATTCTTGAGTAGTCATCAATTATGGACAGAAAATACCTTCCACCACCCAGAGAAGGTACTCTTGCAGGCCCCCAACAGTCAGCATGAATGTAATCAAGAGTTCCTTTGGTGGTGTGATTTGCTTTAGGAAATTTAATCCTATGTTGCTTGCTGAAAACACAGTGCTCACAAAATTTCAGTTCATCTAGTTTCTGATTTCCTAACAGCTGTTGTTTTTTGAAGTATCATCATACCTTTTTCACTCATATGACCTAGCCTCATGTGCCACAATTGAGTTAAGTCAGGTATGCTCTTATTGGATCTTGATGCAACAGCTACTAGACCATCCTCAACACATGTTGTACCTTGAAGTATATAGAGATTACCCCTCTTTATACCCTTCATCACCATTGTAGAGCCTTTCTGAATTTTCATGACCCCAATTTCAGTGCTGCATTTGAACCCCTTTCCATCCATAATACCTATAGAGATTAGGTTCTTCTTCAGCTCTGGAATATGCCTAACTTCAGTGAGTGTTCGGATAATTCCATCATGCATCTTGATTTTTATTGTGCCAATTCCAATTGTCTTGCATGAGACATCATTTCCCATGAAGACATTTCCACCCGATTTCTCTTCATAGGTGTCAAACCAGGTTTTGTTAGGACACATATGAAAGGAACAGCCAGAGTCTAATATCCACTGATTTTCAGAATGTTGGTGATGATTAGCAACTGAGAGAACAAGCTCATTTTGAGATGTGGAACCTTCCTTGGCAACAACAGCAGATGGTTTGCCCTTTTTCTTAGGACAGTCTTTCTTCCAATGACCTGGCTCGTTGTAGTAGTTATAGATATCCTTTGGATTAACATGAGTCTTCTTTTTTCCTTTAAACACCTTTTGCTTGATGTTCTTGTTATAGTTAGAGACAACAAGACCAGATCCATTTGATTCTTCAAAATTTCCAGTTGCTTTAAATCGAAGTTCCCTCGAGTATATGCTGGATTTCACCTCCTCCATGGTGACACATTCCTTACCAACACTAAGAGAATTGACAAAGCTGTCATATGATGGTGGTAGAGAGACTAATAGAATCATGGCAGCATCTTCATCCTTTATCTTAACATCTATATCTCTTAATTCCATCAAAATAGAATTTAATTCATCAAGATGATCCTTAAGAGATGTACCTTTTTTCATGTGTAAACCAAATAGACGCCTCTTCAAGAAGAGCTTGTTGTAGATTGACTTAGTCATATACAACTTTTGCAACTTGAGCCATAAGCCACTTGCAGTTTCTTCATTTGCAACTTCATATAAAACTTCATCAGACAAAGAAAGCAAGATTAGTGAGTGAGCCTTTTCTTCTTGTTCTGCAAGTTCTTCAGTCTTTGAAACAGAGGCCTTTTCTTTTGATTCAGAAGTCACTTCTTTCTTCACAGATGCAAAAGCAACAAGAGCCCAAACACGTTGTTCCTTCAACAAAGCACGCATCTTGATGCACCACAGATTGAAGCTGTTCTTTCCATTGAATTTCTCAATCCTGATTGTGTTTGACATGATTTCTTGAGTGTTCTTGATCACAAAGAAGCAACGAAAGGACCAGAAACAAGACTCCCCACAACTTGATCTTCATATTCATACGAGAATCTTGAATTCCCTTGATCACAACTTGAGCTCTTGATACTAGTTTGTTATGGAAGTGATGAAGAACTAGCAAGAACAGTAGTACGAGATGCAGTAGAACAGAAATGTCATACACACAGATGTTGCAGCAAAATGAATGAGAGAGAGAGATGAGAAAGAACGCACAAAATTACGTGGTTCACCTTTGATCAAGGCTACATCCACGGGAGGGAAAACAAAGAGCCTTTATTATTACTGATGCAATACACAAGTGGAAGCTTATTCTAAATACAGAGCATCCTTGCCTTATATAAGCAGAGGACAAAACAAAAAAAATAACAGAATAAACTTCCATATGGATTTTAGTCACAACTCAACACTAACAATGAACATAAAAAATAAGGTGAAATTGTACAAGTTGACATTATTTTTTTATTTTCACTGTTAACAAAATTAACTAAATATTGAGATACGTTCATAAACCGCACAACACCTGGGTAAACATCTAGTTATTAACTAAATATAGAGATACACTTGATTGTAAATGGAATCGCTACTAGAAAATAGTCTTTTAAAATCGGTTAATTATTAATAACTTTTAAAATCGATGTTGTTTTCTGCTCAGCAACATTTTTTCTAGAAGAACCGATGTTGTCGTGCATTTACAACATCAATTTTTCTAAAAACCAATGTTGTTTTTTTGCAATTTATTTTAATATCTTGTCTGTTTTTTAAATTACCTCAAACTTACAAATTGAAAAACATAACTAGTCCACTTAGTTTTCAGGCAATTCAAATTTTGCCCAAAATAATTGAATAATTAGTATCAAATAAAATAAATGTTTAAAGTAATGAAAACAATAATGTCAATACACACTACTAGAAAAAATGCTTTTAACATAATTTATTTTGGGCATTTAACATCGGTTTTGAACCAAGGTTAAAAGTATTAATGTTAAAATCGGTTATAAAAAAATTGATGTTAAAAAAAATTGATGTTGTAAAGTAAGAAATAAACTAGAAAAGGTAAAATATGCAAAAACAAACCGATGTTGTGTCAAAAATAACATTGGTTTTAGTGAGACATCCTAGTGAGTTTGATTTAATATAAATGATTCATATATACAAGTCAATATCATCTTTAAATGCAAGAAAAACCTTCACCTAGTGGTGTACCACAACAGAGTCTTCGATCATTATGTGGTCCACATCTAGTCCTAGTGAGACATCCTTATTGGCATACTTGTGGAGAATGTGCCTCAGAAAAAGACATGCACAAATACTTATAGTCATATTACACTAGACACAAACCCGCGTGTTGCGCGGGTTGATAAATAATTAAAGAAATATTTATATAAATTATTTGTTTGATAAATTAAATTTAAAAATATAATTGTCAATTATATTTTATATTATTTTTTGTTAAAGGAGATAAAAAAATTATGTACAAATTAAGATATTTTTTATTTATCAATATATTTAGAAGGGAATATTCTAAAATTGTAGGCTGGCCACTCAACAAAAGTTGATTAACCTGAAGATAAAATTAAGAATTATGTATAAATTTGATAAGAGCAATATTAGAATAAAGTGAAATTGACATAATAAAGCAGTCTAAGAAATATATTTAATGAAAGAAAAAATAGTCAACCATAATGGTAAAAAACATAAAAATGATGTAAATAAACATTGAAAATTGTTCGTTTAAATAGACCTTTTGTATTTATTTCCTTTTTCCGGTGACCTGTTGTTGAATTTTGTTTTCTTTGGTGTGATCCATTTTAAACTTAAAAGTAAGATTAACTCTTCATCAAAGGATGTCAGACCAACTTGTTTATTCGCCTTTCTCCTTAATGGACTTTCAAAGATTGAATAAACTTCATTTAATGATGAAGATGCATCTTTTGACCTATTTGACGCTTGTAGCTTTGAGCTTTTACTTATCACAGATTGTTTTTTCACACTTTTTAATAGATTTTCTTCTTCTTTTGATGAAGAAGATGCATCTTTTAATAACTTCTTCAATAGTTGTAGCTTTGGACTTTGATTTCTGACAATTTGTTTATTTGCCTTCTTTCCGAATGGACTTTGTGAGATTTAATAAACTTCTTCATTAGATGATGAAGATGCACCTTTTGACTTGTTGGATGCTTGTAGCTTTGGGTTTTAACTTATAATTAGTTCTTCACCTAACTCATCCAATGATATTTGTTGTGTTGAAGTGGACTCCTTTTTTCATAAAAATATTAATTAGTGGATGAAAGTGTGTTTGTAAAAGGTATTTAATATGGGGGTATGTTAGCCTTATTTGCATTTTCAGTGTGAAGGAGTTCAAATGCTTTTGTGTTTAGAATTTGTTACACATCTCAATCGAAAATTGTGAATGTTGCTACACCGGTGTCATCATATACTTTCATTATATACAAAACATTAAACCTTGTTGGATACTTGGATGGCTGTCTGCATTCTCTGCAAGTGTATTGATTTCCCTCTTTTATAACTTTCTTTTGGCATCTCTCACATGCAACATAATTCAAAATTCAACTGAACCATCAATCTCATTGATTGTTGCATGAATTGTGAACACATTATCATGTTATTTTATATATGTTAAAACTAAAAAAAAATAAAATGTTATTGAATATTATGAACATGAAGGTCATGATAGGGTTGCATACATTTGATTTTGATACCCATCTCATGGACATTATATCTTGCAAAGATCTTCTATTTTTTGACATTCTCTTGTCAAGATCAATGTTGGTAGAATTTGGAGAAGATAGTTCTTTTATTTGATGTTGCTCCATTTTTTCTACAAAGTAGTTATTTAAAATGAAATTTATAATTTTTAGCTACATCAATCAAAGAATTAGAATAAACTAACAATTTTGTTTATTGAATATTACAAAATGTGTATAATAAAATAAAATAAAAGAAGGAAGTTCATTTTACTCTATTTGAACTTTTCAAAATCAGGATTGTCTAGAATGATATTGATTCTTGTAGTTGAAGTTGAGTTGATTGAATACTCATCTAAAAAATATTATTAAAATATAATTGTTAGTAAATTAAAATTAATATAGTAAATAAAATATAATAAAATTATTGTAAGCAGAAAGTATGATATAGACTACATTGAATTAAAATTATTTATTTATTAAATAAGTTTAATTGAAAATAATACTTAAGAAAGTAAAGAAACATCTAAAATAAATAAATAAATATCAAATTATATAAACATGCTAATATAAAAATAAAGAGATAGGAAATTATGGATCAATTTTTATTTAAATGTTATTTAAAGATTTTATATATATATATATATATATATATATATATATATATATATATATATATATATATATCTTAATATAAAACTTAAATTTAGAAAAATAATTTCAATTTCCATAGTGAAATGCATATGAAAATCATTTAATGTAAACATTAAGTATAATTTAACCATCCATTTATTTAGTTATCCATATTTTTTTGGCTAAATTATCTATATACATACATACATACATACATACACACACACACACACAAATATATATATATATATATATATATATATATATATATATATATATATATATATATATATATATATATATAAAGAAAAGAAAAGAGATAGAGCATTAAGATATATATAGTGTAGAATATAAATTTTGTTAAGGATTTTAAATGTATGAAAGTAATCAAACCTATGAATTTCTTAACCATGATAGAAGTGATTGCAACTATCTTTGACCCTTCTTCTTGGATGTGGATTGCTTTTTCAAATTCTGAGACTATGTCTACAAAGTAACTTTAACAACTCCATTTCTGGAAATAACCGATAAAAAAGGGAGATTTGAAAATATAATGTTCTATATTACATTTTATTATGCAAAGAAATATAAATTAATGAACTGTACAAAATTATTATTTAAACAAAATATGAGATATGTTAGAGTGACATAAATTAGTTATGAATTTGCAAAATAATTAATGTTGTACTTGCTAAGATTGCTCTATCATCCATCCTTTGAGCTAGAGTTTCCATTGAACCAAACTCAAAATAGTGTAGAGGAATGCTAATGGATATGCTACTAATTTTCTTGACAACAGTAGTAAGCAAAAATAATCATTTAAATATTCCTTTGACAGGTTTATATGCATCATTTGCTGAGACAATTCTTAAATTATGTATGGTGTATAAGTTCCCCTCTTGTAAAATTTCAATGAATTTTTGAAATCATATTTTCCCGTATCGCTACATGGAGTGGAGATTCCTATTGCAGTATATTAAAAAGTGCAAATTAGGTTAAAATTAAAAATATTAATTAAATAAATTTAATCAATATAAAATTTGTTTAAACTAATTTAATGTAAAAAAATTTGCATTTTGTGATATGTAATATTGGAGATAGTAAATAAAAATTATATTTGCAATAGTTAAAGTTGATGTGAAATATATTTTTTCACAGACTTATTTGAAAAATAAATAAATTTTAACTTTTTTTAACCAACATATTTTTTTCTAGGTTAGTTGGAAAAATAATTTCGATCATGAACTTTGTTGATGTGAAATATTTATAGAGCAAAATATATATTTGAATTTAGAAATTACTAATATGAAAAAATTGAATGATATGTAAAATGTAAAAGAAAATAGTTATAGAATGTAATATAAAATATTCACTACTACAAACTCTTGCTTCTAGGACCCGCTTTCAAGGACGGTGGTCCGAAAAACGTTGTTGTTTAACAGGCGGTGGCATTTTAGTAAATATGCGCTTTACTTCAACGACGTTTTTTACCGAAAACGATGTCGTCTTCCAATTACAACAACGGGTTTAATAGGCATCGTCGTTGAATTGGATTACCCAACGACGGGTTTTATAACGACCGTCTTTGTATGCTGGTAAATTTAATCTTTCCCTCGCGTACTCTCGTAGTCTAGCTAGCCTGCACTACCTGAGTACTGTTGTGCCCTTAAGCTTTGTCTCTCTAAGTTGGTTGTCATCGTGTATCACACCAGCAGTGTCGTCGTGAAGCACACCAGCAGTGTCATCGTTGTCGTCGACCATTCTCCATCACTATTGCGGGTCAGCTTCCAGGTCATCTTCCTTTCTCCCTTTCTTTCTTATACATAGTCTCTGAGGTAAGAGGGCTTTGTGGTGCCCCTCTTTGAATTTGGTTGTATCTGCAGTCCTGTTCTTTGCGTAACCATATAGCTTGCTGCATTCAAAGAAACTCGATTAGGGTTGTAAAGTATGATGGAACTGTGTAAATGCAACGAGGCATCCGTTCTGTCTACGAAATATTTAAATCTATGCAAACATAT